>NC_058405.1:20718117-20722897 GCF_002201575.2 Neomonachus schauinslandi | reverse complement strand
ATATATATATATATATATATATATATATATATATATATATATATATACAGTGGAATATTACTCAGCCATAACACAGAAAAAAATCCTGCCATTTGCAAAACGGGTATAAAACTTGAGCACATTTTACTAAATAAGGTAAGTCAGAGAAGGGTAAATACTGTTTGATATCATTTATATTTGAAATCTATAAAGGCCAAACTGGTAAAAACAAACAATAGCCTGGTGGTTACCAGGGACTGAGGGTTGGGTGCGGTAATGGGGATATGCTGATCAAGGGTACAAACTTCCGATTATAAAATGAATAAGTTCTGGCTATCTAAAATACAGCATAGTGATTATAGCTAATAATACTAATTGTATTATATCCTTGAAAGTTGCTAAGAGAGTACATCTTAAATATTACTACAAAAAAGAAACAGTAATTTATGTTATATAATGGAGGTGTTAGCTGACTATGGTGGTAATTATTTCACAATATATAAGTGTATAAATTCACATTATTCAGTGGTTTTATTATTGAGGTGAGCTGGAGGGAGAAGGTGGGCAAGTTCTCCTGTTTGGGGTTTGCACTGCTTCTGGAGACTGTTGCCTCATGACTTTCATAAAACATGTGAATTGTTAGCCTTTATGTCTTCTACTACTTTCTCTAAGATCAACACTTTTTCTCTTTTCCTCCTAGGCCTCTGAAGACATAAATGTTATGTATTTTATATTATCTGACAAACTTTTGGGACTGTTTTCTTTTCCTTTCCTTTTTCTCTTTCTTATTCAGATAGGATAATTTTTATTGATGTATTTTGAGTACTGATTATTTCCTATGTTGTTTCCAATGAGTTTTTAATTTTGCTTATTTTTTTTACTTCCAAGTTTTACTTGTTTTTCTCATACTTTTTATTTTTTGCTAATTTTTCAATGTTTTAATTACTTTCAAGTATTTATAATTGCATGGCAAAGCATAAATAAAAGGGTTTGTTTGAGATAAGCATTCTGAATATGAGTTGTTTCAAATCTAAACATTTAAAGAAAGTTTATTTGTTTTCATTTTTTAATTTGAGAATTATTAGAGTCCCATAATGGAATAACAACTATAGTTTTCTATATAGTTATTTTATACATAATTATGTGTATAATAAAATTCTAGTGTAAGTTGTCTTTAAACTGAGCAATTTGTTTGCTTTTGCATAAATCATTTAATAGGATCCTTAAATTTTTCAGAACTCTTATTAATAATTATAACTAGATATTGTTATTTTTATAATGTAGATATAATATACATAATATAGATATAATATAATTATAATATAAATATAAATATAATTAATAATAAAGGAAATACATTGTTAATACTTATGCAGTAAGTGAAGTGTGTTGTAGTACAGACCTCACAATGATGTAAATAATTATACTGATTTAAAAATTCATGCTTTTAATAATCAATGTTCTTTTATCAATTCTTATTTTGTAAATTCTCCTCATTTCTTGTTTCTCCTCCTCCCATTTCTTCTTTGCTTTGTGATCTGGGATTGGCCTGTAGAAGAATATGTTACACTTTATTTCTTTGGAAATGTGCAGCAGGTTGCTGATTATCTCTGATAATGAAACTATTATCTCCAGCTGATAGAAAACAATATGTTGTTCTTTTTTCAAGTAATACTAATAAACATTCTCTGCTCCAGTAGCTGAGGATTTGCTTTTTAAATACTTTTTACTCATTAATAGGCTGCTATGTATGAACAACTTCATATAACTTGAAGAAATTCATCCCGTGACACAATTTTTATATGTTTTCTCTTTAATAAACACTTCTGTGGAAGTATTGGCTTTTAAATTTTACATATATTTCATAGGAGAATAACTGTAATGAATTTGTGTGTATAAAATATCATCTTTGTTGCCTACTTTAAATCACCTCTTTTTTTCCTGACTGAAATAGTATTTATGGTGATATTTTATGTAGAAACAAGATATAATTGTTATTGAAAATGGAGAAACTTCTTAAATATTCAGAGATTAAATCTTCCTTTTAAGAACTATCTGTGAAAGATTTTTTTTTTATTTGATCACAGCTACCAGGCAGTTGGTTAGATACGGAAGTAATAACATAATAATAATAATGCAGGTTAAAAGGCTAGATGTTAACTTTGTTGAGTTTAACTAATTAGTAGCGGCTTGCTTCCAGCTACAAGTAGCCATTAAACTTAAAGAGGATAAAGCTGACAAGGATTTTGCCTAAAGCATGTTAGGTTCAAAAATAAAATGACCATTAGTTCACTGCTGATGACAAGATATTTCACTATAGCTATTAGGCATGCTAAAGCTACAAATTCTTGAATTAATTTCTTTGCAACTTTGGAAATACTTATTTTGGTAAAGAACTCATAACATCTGTTCTATTATTAATTCCAGCTCAATCGATGTAGTTGGGTTTTATAATCAATAATTTTTCTAAATGTATGTGTTTTATCACAGTGCAAAATTTACGTAGTTGTTTCAACATGCAACCGCTTGCCAAAAATGTTCATATGCGAAGGAACATATGTATAGTAAGAATAACTTCATAAATTTTAAAGCACTAGTAACATAACTTTTTATAGGGCCACCAGTCTTTTTTTGCTTTCAAAATTGGCTTTCAAGGTACATTCTCCATAAAGCATATCAGAAAAACAAATCCATAGTCATGTTGGTTCCTCTATCTCTGTCGCAGTATAGCTGCATCATTCAGTACTTACTTTTCTCTGAGTATCCCCGACTCTTTTAAGTTCATTTCCTATGCCGTTCTTTCTTTGTAGTAAGTGAAAACTTATTTCCAGATCTTAGGGAGAAGTTTACCCTCATCTTGAAAGTAAATAAATTTACATGGATGCTTTAAAGCTTTCAGCAAGAACTTCTGTATGACTTTGCAACTTAAATAGAATTAATCTGTGAGATGACTATCTAAGTTTGAATGATAATTAATACTCAAGGGTAGGGGCGCCTGGGTGGCTCAGTCGTTAAGCGTCTGCCTTCGGCTCAGGTCATGATTCCGGGGTCTTGGGATCGAGCCCCACATTGGGCTCCCCGCTCTGCGGGAAGCCTGCTTCTCCCTCTCCCACTCCCCCTGTTTGTGTTCCCTCTCTCACTCTGTCTCTCTCTGTCAAATAAATAAAGTCTTTAAAAAAAAAAAATACTCAAGGGTAAATGCTTTCAAGTAAGTAGTTTTGCTAGCCCTCTGTTTTTATTATATGTCACTTTGCTTTTAATAGAAATATTATGTGTTAAAAATTGCAAACATAATGAACAAACTTGTTTGTAGTATCATATCTAGCAAACTGTTTGAAGTAAACTGAAATTTCCTGAGATGTATATCGGTATCCTTTCTAAAAACTCAAATTGGAATATTGCATATATGGGGTGGAAGGAAAAAAATTGTATCATTATTTTCAGTTTCCAATAAGGTGCCATCAGGCTGATTTCAAAATTTTTATTTTAACATTTGCTATACTCGAAATTCAATTTATTATCATTATGTTCTGATTCTTTTAAATAATTGTACTTACTATATTCTTTATAAAATAATATCAAATCTGCATAACCATACCTTTCTCTAAATAAATATTCTTTTTCATCATTAATTTGGAATTTGGTGAAAAATGCACTTGATTTGAATAATGCACTACATTTTTGGTTCACTATTCCACTTTATATAAGACACTCAGAGGAAATTAACCCATGAAAATATGTAGTATGTGCATTATAGAGAGATGAGATTTAAACAGCCAGAATGACTATCAAGGAAAAAATTATGCAAACATTAAATATATATATATATATAGAGAGAGAGAGAGAGTTGCAACCAGAGTTTCATGATGTGATATGCAGAAATCTCTGCATTCTAAGGAGGCTTGCCTGGCTTATGTAACACTTTATGAACGAGAATGAAATATGGATGGAATTGAAATGATCGATTTTAGCTTGATTTTATTTACTTTCTCTCCTGGATAACCTTTTGCTTACTATCCAGAAATCTAAAGTCTTTTAGATGTAGTTTTTGGTTTTTTGTTTTTTTTTTCATTTCTTTTTCCCACATAATATATATGGAAGTCCCATATAAATATACCCGTGACCAACCAAGTCTAGATGAGCGGGGAAACTGTGTGCTGACAAAATATAGATTGGTTAGGGCCCTAGCTCAACTCACAATTTAATGTTTAAGTGATAAAATTCTGTCACGTATGTAATAAAGAGAAATACCATCTGATAAACTCCTACCCTAAAGTTCACTAGTTTGCCTGATGATATAGTATTGAGAAAATTGGTTGCTACTCTTTTGCCTTCTTCCAGAGGAAATAATAAGTTGGATAATTAATTCTTATATTTCAAATGACCATGTTCTGATTGCTTATTGAGTTTAATAAACATTAATAAGAAAAGTCAAAATTCCCAGGGAAATTAAATCTCTAATGTTGGTAAGTGAACGGCCATTAAGAATAACTTATCACATAAAAATGCCAGCTCAAAAAACAAACAACCACAAAAAAAAGGAGTTTAGCTGTGTTAATGAAGAATTAGAAAATAAACAAAGAAGGGTGCCTGGATGGCTCAAGTTGGTTAAGTGTTGATAGCATTCTTGATCTCAGCTCGAGTATTAATCTCTGGATCATGAGTCCAAGCCCCACATTGGGCTCCATGCTGGGCATGGAACCTATGAAGGAAGGAAGGAAGGAAGGAAGGAAGGAAGAAAGAAAGAAAGAAAGAAAGAAAGAAAGAAAGAAAGAAAGAAAGAAAGAAAGAAAGAAAGAAA
>NC_058405.1:20698098-20718107 GCF_002201575.2 Neomonachus schauinslandi | reverse complement strand
AAAGAAAGAAAGAAAGAAAGAAAGAAAGAAAGAAAGAAAGAAAGAAAAGCAAAGAAATTCAAAACAAATGTGAGGCTAGCAACTAACATATTTTTATTCATCATGATACCTTTTATTTGTGTTATAATATATATTTTATATACTATTCTTAACGTGCTAATCGACACTTGATATTTGGTAGAAAACAAAGAAAATATTTTAAAGATCCAAGTTTTATATATTAATCTAGGTCACAGTGAATCTGTAGGGGAAAAAATCAAAGCTTACTAATTTGACTCAAAACCTTTATGTATTTATTCTAATATTAAGAACCATAATGGAACTATAATGGAAATGTAGCATTTTCTTTTATATGAAGGAGATTTTTCTCATAGAAAACATAGTTGTTTAGACTTTCTTAATTTCCTACATGACTCTCTGTGTCAATGTATTGTTATTTTCACAAAATATTTGTGATCATAAAATATAAATATATGTTTATTAAATTATGTCATAATTACTAATGTAGTTTTAAGAGAGTGTTATAAATCCTGAGAAATGCTATAACTTACTGGTATAGCTATTTAGTTATGTGTGCTTTTGTGCTGATTCTGCTATACTCTGAAATAATTTTAGGAAATATCTCTTACTTTTAAAAATATGATAATTTCTTCTAGATGCTGTTTCAGTTTAAATATTGTCACTCTAGATACAATTGCTGTTTAATAGTTGCACATCATCTTTGCCCATCAATTGATTATTGTTCATCTTGATATAAAAACCAGTACTCAAAAAAAACCTTTCAATATTGTTTTCTTTAAATGTGGTTTTAATGTGGACACCAAATTCATTGTAATATAAATATCAAGATGTCTTTACACCTAAGAAATTTTTGTGGTTCTCATAGCAATGAGTAACAAGAAGAGAACAAGAAGTTCATTCACATTGTAGCTTACCTTGACATAATACTCATTAGTGATAAGGAATGGAAAAATAGTTATGTGTATATATTTGATGTACTCTAAGTTTAAACAGACCAACGTTACTCTGAGAGATATGCAGTTTGTGAAGCCCACAATGTGTAAAATAAATATCATGTTAAAAAAGTTTAATTATATTCAGATAAAACTGTATGAAATGAATGTATTTTAGCAGTTATATACATTGCAAGATGGACAGGTACATATTCCTGTTCAGGTGAAAAGATAACACAATACATTCAACAAATTAAGTTGTAAAAAATCTTATTTTTCAGGTTTAAAATACCTTTATAAATAGGCAGCAGTTTTAACACACACTTTATAACCGGACCCTAGCTGTAAATGCCTTTACTTTATAATATGCTCCTATTCTTAGAATAGTAATTGACAAAATCCTTAAGTAAGTCTTCTGCATACGTCTCACTGGTGGCTATAGCATTCCTGGTTACTGTAATAAGTTAGTCAGAATCATTTAGTCTTGTTAGAAACAGATAGTTTCTGTTCTTCCTTCATACTTTCCAATAGGCACTCATTATAATCTAAAAGCCAGATATGGAGTCCTCTAAAAGAAAAATAAAGGCAGTTTGGAATCTCTCACATTCAGGGCTTCATTGAGGACTCTTTAACTGTTAGTACTTCTGAGTACAGGCTTCTAGGTGTAAATTTACATTGTCATCATAAACTTACACCTGACGGTTCCAGGGGAATTAATCAGGATCTGGAGCACAGTTTTGATCCAGATGCTGACTTCATGAAAGCAGATTGTTCATCCAAGATCCAGCAGAACAAAATCTCATCATGTAGGAATGAATACAACCAATGAGGGAAATCTAATTGCTTTCGTAATAACAGTTACTGTTTTTAGATTAATACTACTATAGTTTTTAATTTCTATGTTTTATGATGGGCAAGTGAGAAAGAAATTGATCTTTCTTCTTCTCTCTAACCTTCCATTGAGCAGGCTATATTTGTGCAATACAGAATAAAACAATTTTTTTTAAAGATTTTATTTATTTATTTGACAGAGAGAGACAGCGAGAGCAGGAATACAAGCAGGGGGAGTGGGAGAGGGAGAAGCAGGCTTCCCGCTGAGCAGGGAGCCCGATGTGGGACTCAATCCCAGGATTCCAGGATCATGACCTGAGCCGAAGGCAGTCGCCTAACCAACTGAGCCACCGAGGCGCCCTCAAAATAATATTTTTTAAAGTGTTTTCAGATAAACAGAATATATATAAGCTTCCTTTCCACAAAGGCACTCTGCAGCTTCACATTGCCCTTTTGCCAGAGTTTTTTTTTTTATTTAAACTTGTTCCAAATTCAACCTTCTACATAACCTCTCCATTCAATGCTCAGTCTCCTTCTCTTTGCTGATATTTCTAAACATTTTTTAGGGATGCCTGGGTGGTTCAGTCAGTTAAACTTCTACCTTCAGCTCAGGTCATGATTCTAGGGTCCTGGGATCGAGTCCCTCATTGGGCTCCTTGCTCAGCGGGGAGCCTGCTTCTCCCCCAGCCAGCAGCGCCCCCTGCTTGTGCCCCCTGTTGGTGCACTCGCTTTCTCTCTGACAAATAAATAAATAAAACCTTAAAAAAATTGTTTAAACAAAAACTGTGGACAATTTGCCACCAAGGGTAGAAAAACATGTACAATTTACGTTTGATTCATGGAGGACATATACTGTATGGCCATGGTGGTGACAGAGGAAAGCTTTTTCTTTCTTTCTTTCTTTATTTTTATTTTTTTTTAAAGATTTTATTTATTCATTTGAGGCACAGAGATACACAGAGAGAGAGCATGAGCAGGGAGAGAGGGAGAGGGAGGAGCAGGCTCCCCGCAGAGCAGGGAGCCGGATGCGGGATTCGATCCCAGGACCCTGGGATCGTGACCTGAGCCGAAGGCAGACGCTTAACCATCTGAGCCACCCAGGCGCCCCAGGAAAGCTTTTTCTGTACACTGTGCAGCATGGGCGTAATATAAGCTACAGTTGGCAGCTAGACTGCCCCAGGCCAAGACAAAAGAGAACTATTATGTATATAATATGTAACATGAATCATTTTTTGTTGTGAATATGTAAGAAGTCATGATCAGAGCATATGACATAGTATTCAAAGTCAACCAATAGACTAGTATGATAGTGGTATAATCAATTTAAATTTCAATTATTCCAAATAAGTAATAGCATTGCACTATACACACAAGTTTGAAAACTCCAGTTTATTTTTTTTCAATCTAAGAAAAGTTAGTTTGGGCGCCTGGGTGGTTCAGGCGGTTAAGTTTCTGCCTTCAGCTCAGGTCATGATCCCCAGGTATTTGGATTGAGTCCCACATTGGGCTCCCTGCTCAGAGGGGATTCTGTTTCTCCCTCTGCCCCTCTTTCCTGCTCGTTCTCTCTCTTTCTCTCTCTCTCAAATAAATAAGTAAAATCTTAAAAAAAAAATTTAATTCCACAAAAATGGCATGTCATTTCTCGGTTAAATCGATTTCAAGCTGTTCTCTTTACCAGAAGCATGACTCCTCCTGACCCACTACCTCTCAGGTTTCCATCGGTTCTCAATTTAACTGTCATTTCTGTTTATTTCCTTTTCCCACAGTGTGATATCAGAGTATATACCTTATTAATCTTTGGGTTTGCTTGCATTTTCTGCTGGACTGCCTTATGTGTAATGAGAAAGTCTTATTCTCTCTTTCCTTGATTATCATGTAATTGGTCTTCAGAAATTGTTAAACGTCTGTATTATTGAAAAAAGAAGAAATCATTTTACATGGAAGACATAAAATGCTGAAAACTTCTAAATGGAAGCAAATTTACAAATTTAGTATCTATATGTCCTATACATGCCTCCCAATTTAAACCCCACAACATAGTGCTATCCCATGGTAATTCCATTTGACTAATGAGACAATTCGCTAATATAATCAATAGAGTTAAAGAAAATATATAGATAAATTGTCATATAGTAATTTTCTTTAAACCATGTGCTTGGCTACATAAAAGTGAAACTTTATTTCTATAACCAAATTTAATTATTAGATGATTAGATTTTCCATAATTCAGTTTTCTTTATTCACACTTACCTTTGGAATGATCCATATGCATTGCTTCATCACTACCAAGATGGGGTAGTCAGGTCCTTAGTTATTTATTTCATATGTGCAGGCATGAATTGTGGCATTTATATTTCCCAAAATCTTTGATAGGAAACCTTCATATAATTGCTTGGTAATAAATATATATTTATACCAACTCATGGATCCATAAGATGTTTTCAGATAGACAAAAGTTAAAAGAATGAATTACCAGAGACTCACACTACAAGAAGTGTTAAACCAAATCTTTCAGGGAGAAGAAAGGTGACTCTATATGGGATATAGATCTACACAAAGGATGGGGAGTGCTGGAAATGGAAACTACGTAAATAAATATGAAAATTTTTTCTTATATAACCCATCAAAAGATAATTGTTATTTAAATGAAAATTATAACAATGTAGTTTAGTGTTTATATCATGTATCAAATTAAAAGGAATGACAGCTAATGAAAACATCAGTAAAATAATAAATGCAAATAAAATATTTTAAGTTTTTATTGTATAAGTCATACAATATCACATAAGTGTGGTAAGTTAAATATATATAATATAAACTCTAAATAATTAAAATGAAAAAGCTATAACAAATTTACCAAAAAAGAAGGTAAAATAGAACTAAACATTATTGTCAATTAATCTAAAAAACAGCAAAAGAGAAAAGGAAACAAAAAGCAGACAATACAAATAGAAAACAAATAACAATATTATGGTTTAAACCTAGCCATATCATCAATAATATAAATAAAAGTGTTGTGAAAGCCCAAATTAAAATCAGAGATGATTAAATTAGATAGTAAAGCAAGACCCAATTATGTGCTCCCTGCAACAAATACACTTCAAATACAAAGTCATGTATAGTTTAAAATAAATGGATGGGTAGAAATATACTATGTTCACATTACTCTTTTAAAAAGCAAAAACAAATGATATAAATATAAAAAGATGATATATTTTGGCCACTTAGAATTTATCCCAGCAATGAATGCATGGCTGCTTTAATGTTTATAACCAATCGAGATCATTATACATATTAAAAAACTAAAACTAAAAATCATATTATCTCAATAAATGAAGAAAAAGCTTTTGACAAAATCCAACATCCTTTCCATCTAGAAAAGAAAAACCTAAGCAAAGTAGGAACAGAAGGAAACTCACTCAGTCTGATAAAGGGATCTAAGAAAAACCTGGAGTTTGCATCATACTTGATGGTGAATGACAACACCTCCCTTAGCATTATGCAAAAACAAATGACCGACCTCATTATATCTATCCAACATTTTACTGTAGCCAAATCAAGAAAAAGATATATAAGACATCCAGATGAGAAAGGAGGAAGTAAAATACTCTTTATTCAAAGGCAATATGTTTGTCTATATAAAAGAAAATCGAGTGGAATCTACAAAATGCTTGTTGAACTAAGAAGCATTGTAACATGTTTGCAGGATACAGTATACACATACTGAAGTCAGTCTATTTCCTCACACTAACATCAAACAGAAACTGAAATTTTGAAATGTAAAGTTATAAAAATGGCAAGAGTGACATGAGTAGGGATAAACCTGGTAAGTGACGTGCAGAATTTGTACAATGAAAACTATAAAGTATTTCTGAAAGAATATAAAAAGACCTGAACCAATGGAGATATATACTGGTGCTCATGTACTGGAAATTATAAAATTGTTACATTTTCAATTATCTCTAAATTATCTGTAGATCTAATATAGTACCAATCAAAAATCCACAAAACTTCTCTGTGGAAATAAATTTATTATAAAATTACTATGAAATTACATAGAAAATGATATAGCCAAAATGACTTTGTAAAAGAGGAACAATTTGGAGGACTAATTTGGTTAAAAGATTCATCAAAAATTTATGTTAAGACACTATGATATTGCACAAGATCGACAAGCCTATCAATGGAACAGAAGAAAGATTATAGAAACAGACTTGTGAAAAGTTGATTTTTGACAAAGATGTAATGGAAGTACAGTAGAGAAAGGAAATTAATTTAAATTCAAAATTCAAAATAGGGCGCCTGGGTGGCTCAGTTGGTTAAGCAACTGCCTTCTGCTCAGGTCATGATCCTGGAGTCCCTGGATCGAGTCCCGCATCAGGCTCCCTGCTCGGCAGGGAGTCTGCTTCTCCCTCTGACCCTCCCCCATCTCATGTGCTCTCTCTCATTCTCTCTCTCTCAAATAAATAAATAAAATCTTTAAAAAAAATTCAAAATAGATTTCAGAACAAATATATTAAATCTCACACTAGTGATTCATGGGAGTGGCCACCAAGACTAGCATGAATGTTGGTTCAGAGAGGAAAACTGTCCAGATCAGGGAAGTAACAAAGAAGGTGGCTAAGCAGGCAGACATGGGGTGTTTTGAGGAAGGGAAATAGGCAGATCTATGTGAAACAGGAGCTATTATAACATAGTCCAGTAATTGAAAAACATGGTGTGTGTGTGTGGGGGGGGGTAATACTTGCAACACTATATAAAAAACCCTAATAGTGCAATATATTGTGGCATTGGATTATGCAAAGATTTCTTAGAAGCAACTCTACAAGGAACATCCATAAAAGAAATAAATGATAATTGAACATCATCAAAGTTAAAAAAAAAAAAAAAGTCTGCTCTTCAAAAATAAGGATAAATGAATGAAAAGACAATACTTTGGAAGAAAATATTTGCAAGTGACATATCTCATAAAGGACTTGCATCCTGATTATATAAATATTCTCAAAGTAAGAAGAAAAACAACTCAATGAAAATGGATAAAGTTTTGAACTGACATTTCACCAAAATAATTTCACCAAAAATATGTAAAAGATTTGAACAGACATCTTACCATATTTACCTTCAGAAATAAGTACATGAAACAGTGCTTAACATCTTTAGGTGTTAGGAATATGCAAATTAAAACCATAAGGAGATGCCACTAATCACCTATTAGAATACCTGGAATTAGAGAGATTGATCATTTTATACAAATATCCATAGCAAGTTTATGAGTAAGGCTCCCAAACTGAAACATCTATCAACAAATGAATGGATAATCAAATGGGTATGTTAACAAAGAAACATTATTCAGCAATAAAAAAGGAGAAGAAGAAAACTATTGATACATGATAACAATGTGGAAGATTAAAAATTGTTACTCTCTGAGAGCAAATTAAGGCCAATTAAAAAGGAGTGCATATTGTATTACTCTACATCAATTTATAGGAAAAGCCAGCAAACACATTGTGACCAAAAACATGAGTGGTTGTCTGTGAATGAGGACGATGGGAGGGGGCACAAAGGAATAATTTAAAGAGGCACAAGGAAACTTTTGGGATGACGTATATGTTTATTATCTTGATTATGTGATAATTTCACAGATTAGATGTATGTTGATGGGGAGAAGAATATGCCACCCCCAAATATGCCACTTTGGCATATTGATTATTTGAAATTAAAGGTCGTTAGAAACAATTGGTTCAAGAAAGACACCCCGATCCTCCTTTGTCTGCCTGAAAGCAGGAGATAAATCTCCCGTGTGGAATGTACCCTACCTGGACCAGGAGGGTAGAAGGCATTCTTATCACCACAGAATTTAGGGCTGCAAAGGCTGTTTAAACAAACTTTGTTATGTCTTCACCAGTTTATTACCCCAAGCGCAAACCCCTTTGTCTTGTCAATTCCTCACAAATTTATTGTTTCTTTGTCTAAAAGGTAGAAAATCTAGTCTCAAGTTTTTATGAATCTCTTGTATGTATGAAATTAAAAGTTTTTCTCCTGTTAATCTGTTTTATGTCAATAAAATTATTTAATCAGCCAAAGAACCTAGAAGGGAGGAAGGGAAGAATTTTCTGCCCCTACAATGTCAAAGTATATCAAAGTGTACATTTTATATATGTGCAATTTATAGTATGTAAATGACATGATGGTAAAGCTTTAAAAAAAAAGGTAAATAAACTTGTCAAGTAGAAGGAAGAATTATTAAAGAAGACATTAACATTTTTAACAAATCATAAGACCTGAGAGAAAATGGTAGAAATACTAACCATGCCAGCTATTGCTTCTTTGGGGGGAAAAAAAAAACAAGCAAAATTACATAAAATATATCAGATACTATTAATAAGGGGAAAAAGTTCAAAGTGACAAAATAATACAGAGATGAAATTATAAGAATAAAATATAGAATTTTGCTTCAGTTTTGCAAACAAATTTGAGAACATAGATGGAAAGAATGCCTTTCTTGAAGTATATACAATTAACAAATCTAACCATATAAAGATATAAAATAGACAATACACCACAGACAAAACAGATAAAGTTGGTAATTACATTTATTTCTAAAATTGAACATTATACCTTAATATTGAATAAGAAAAATCAATTTGTAATGCCTTCAATTTTCCTGTTTATGCACCAATATATAGCACGTTATTTTTGTTTTGTTTAATAATAGTAGGTACTAATATATCACTGGGACATCTTTTCAATCAAATACAAGGGGCCTACTAACAGAAGTTGTCTGGAGTTATAAACCATATGAGTGTGGGGCTAGAAAAAAGAAAAAATTATTATTTTAAATAATTTTGAAATCATGAAATATTTCAAACTTATAGAAGAGAATATATGTACTTAAAATTATAAAATGATCCCATGCACCCCCACTTTAAAAAAAAGAACATTAAATAAATATTTTATATATAACCCTCCCAAATTATAGCCCCTCCATCCCTCCAGTTAATTACCTGAAATTTCTATTTATCACACATTTGCCTTGCGTATAGTTTTATCATAAGTATAAGCATACCTTAACATTATATTGTGCAATATTACATGTTTTCAAAATTCAATGAAAATGTACCACATGACTTATTAGCAACTTGTTTTGTATTCTCAATACTATTTTTTTTAACCTTAATTAATGTCACCACGTGCAGCTAAATTTTGTCCCAAGACATTTGAGTTTTCTTTTAGGCTTTTTGCAATTGCAGTTCGTATGATTGCTGCTTTGGTTATTGTTGCTTTGGTCATCCTCGTATACAACTTCCAAGGAATATGTTTAGGAAGCATATTCAGAATAGAATTGCTGGATCCTGATTTACAGGAAGACTGACATATACCAGTAAAGTAAATGGTTCTCCAATGTAATTGTATCAATTTATTCTCTATCTGCAATTTCAGATTGCCATTTGCTGAACAATCTAACAAAACTTTTCATTGATAAATTTTTAAAATCTTGTCAACATAGTGATTCTAAAATAGTTATGGAGTGATTTAAATTTCTGTATCACTGATTATTTAGCAGTCGATTGGATTTTTCATAGTATTACAGACACTTATATTATCTCCTCTGTGAAATATCTGGTGATATATATTTTTTTTAAAGATTTTATTTATTTATTTATTTGAGAGAGAGAAACAGCATGAGAGGAGAGAGGGTCAGAGGGAGCAGCAGGCTCGCCGCTGAGCTTGGAGCCCGATGTGGGACTCGATCCCAGGACTCCGGGACCATGACCTGAGCCGAAGGCAGTCGCCCAACCAACTGAGCCACCCAGGCGCCCTCTGGTGATATATTTTGCCCATCTTACCCATTAAGTTGTTTTCCTTTTTATTGATTTTTTTTGAGCACTGCTTCAAAGATTAAATATTTTATAAATGTTTTCTGAATTTGTTTATTTACCTTTTGGATTTATGTTATATTTTTATAAGCAAAAGTTCTCAGTTTTAATGAGTTCAGTTTACACAGTATCTATAACAGTTTGTGTGATTTATATCAAAACTTAACTATAAAGGAGAACAGCCTACCCAGAAAACACAGGGCCCAAAAGGTGCCATTCTCAGATTATGTACTAGTGACAGAACTTCCTTAGAGGGTTTTTTAAAGATGGACTTCAGAAATAAGGAATTAAGTCCTGAAACTGAGAAAAACAGTAAACTAAGAATAAATGACCCCCATAGATAAATCCAAATAATTAGTGATTTATGAAATTCTGAAAACAATCTCTATACACTATATTCTGGTGAAAAAGTTGTAGCTCTAGGTGTATAGATGTTTACATGTGATGTAAATTAGAGAGAGATGATTTGAGTGAAAGCATCTTCGGTTTATGGTATTGTGTAGGAGATTAAAGATTGTAAAATAAATTATATTTTGATAGTTTAAAACTACTAAATTTAGTATCAAAACATTCCAAATTTGGAGCGGGAATAAAAAGAATAATTAGGAAAATTTCCCCGCCAGAAGAAAACACACAGAAGAGATAAAAATGCACTATAAATAATAGGATAAAGAGATAATGCAAAAGTAGATAGCATAAATAAGTCCAAATAACTTTTTATATGTAAAGGTCCCTATTTGAATTTCATGGTTTAAATATTGATCTTTCAGTAACTAATTTTTGACAAACTCTTAAGAAAGAAGTCACTGGAACCAATTCAGTGACAAGTTACTGAATAATTCTAAACATAATAACAATAAACCACCATATCACAGTGTTTAGCGATTACTTCTCATCCTCAGCAGGGCGATCAAAGACTGAATGAGCATTCAAACTGAATAACATAGTTACTCCTAAAATTGGTCCCTCAGGTTTAGGGTTGAGTGAGCTTTGAATTGCCTGCATTCTATTGACTATTCAGTTCTCTCAGTCAATTGATAAATAAAATACTTTAGTCATCAGAATTAATCCACTTTCATGACACTTGCTTTTCTTAAAACATTAGATTAACTCTTTTTGTTTACTTAATTTAAGATTCAGATCAAGTTAAATGGAGTTTATGTCATTACAAATTGTCAGGCATAACTCCTCCTGGGAAATTTGAGGATTTTTTTGTGGAATAAGTCTTCCTAAAATCAGCAGAGAACAATATGATTTATGTCAGCATGTTGAAATATGTTTTTTATTTCCTATGGAAAATAATTGTATCAAAATAAAATACTTGAAAGTTATTTCATTAATATAAATAATCAGTTGAATTTAGCCTGGGTGAACCATTTTTTTCTAGTGACTAAAAGCGTGTGAATCTATGATATATTTACATTTGATGTAGGTTACTTTATTGTTTTTAAGATGTAGATATGTATTTTTGTTTATATCATTCTGTTCCCCCTCAATAATTTAATCTTGAAGGATATAAAAATCATTGTTTTTAATAAATTCCTTTAGCCATCATTTTAAAGTAGGTAATTGGTATATTCTCTTAGTTTCCCTTCATACGTGAATGTGTTGATTCCCTCTTCATTTCTGAAGGATATTTTCACTCAATATAGGATTCTGAGTTGGTAGGGTTTTTGGTTCTTTGTCCCCCAGCACTTGAAAAGTGTTCTGCTACTTCCTTCTGATCTCAAGGATTTACTGTGAGAAATCCATTGTCATTTCATTTTTCTCCCCTTATAGGCAAATGTCTTTTTCTCTCTCATTGATTTTCAGGTATTTACTTTGTCTTTATTTTTCAGAAGATTGACTATGATGTACCTTGGTTTGTTATTTCTATAGATTCATCCGGGGATTCACTGAAATTCTTGGACCGTAGATTTATGGTTTTTTTTTTTTTTTAATTATTTTGCCAAATTTGGGACGTTTATTATTTTTGGGGTGCTTTATGCTACTTCTCCTTTTCAACTCTGGTGACATGATTTTAGTTATCATATTATAGTTTCACTGTTTCTTACATGCTATTTATTTTTTAATTCTATTTTCTTTTGTTATCCAGACTAAATGATTTTTATTTTTAATTTTACTAATTCCTCTGTCTTCTGCTTCTATACTTATACATTTAGAGTTGTTTAAGTTTTTGGTTATTATATGTTTTAGTTCTAAAGTTTCCATTGGGGGGCGCCTGGATGGCTCAGTCATTAAAGAGTCTGCCTTCCGCTCAGGTCATGATCTCAGGGTCCTGGGATCAAGCCCCACATCGAGCCCCACATCAGGCTCCCTGCTTGGGGGGAAGCCTGCTTCTCTCTTTCCCACTCCCCGCCCGCCGCTTATGTTCCTGCTCTAGCTATCTCTATCTCTCTGTCAAATAAATAAAATCTTTAAAAAAATAAAATAAAATAAAAAAGTTCCCATTTGTTTCTTCTTTGCATTTTCTAGTTCTTTGCTGGGAGTCTTTATTTTTTCATTTACTTCAAACATGACCATTGAAGCAGGTTTATAAAGACTACTTGAAAATATTTGTCAGATAATTCTAATATTTCTGTCTTCATTTTGTGGGCATCTCTTGATTGTGTTTTTTAATTCAGTTTGAGAGCTTCTTGGTTCTTGGTTCATTGAGTGTTATTTAATTGAAACCTAGAAATTTTGGATATTATGTGCAAAGATGCTGAAGGTTAAATTTTTGTCTTAGCTTGTTTTATTTTAAGTTGGTTCCAGTGGATGGGTTCAGGAGCCTCATTACAGCCTTGTGAAAGTGGACAATTTAGACTCCCCACTCAGCATTTGCTGGCATGGGTAGAGGTGGGGTTACAGTTATTCTGTGGGGTTTGACTATTATTTTCTGAAAGTTTTCTGTCTTGCTAGGATGTCCCTGAACTGTGTTGTTTGTTTTTGGCGATACAGGTCAGACTTTGGGGGAAGCTTTTACTGCACCTATTAGCATTTCCAGGTTGCTGGATACCCCAGCATCCACTTTGGGGCACAGGCATACCTTGTTTTATTGTGCTTCACTTTATTATACTTCACAACTAGTGTTTTTCTTTTTTTAATAAACTGAAGGTTTGTTGCGACCCTGCCTTAAGCAAGTCTATCGGTGTCATGTTTCTAACAGTATTTGCTCATCTTGTGTCTCTGTGTCACATTTTGGTAATTCTGACAATTTTTCAAACTTTTTTTTATTATTATATTTGTTATGGAGATCTGTGATTAGTGCCCTTTGATGTTACTATTGTAATTTGTGAGTACCACAAGCTGCACCCATATAAAACAATGAACTTTATTGATAAAATTTGTGTGTGTTCTGATTGCTCCACTGACCTGCCATTTCCCCATCTCTCTCCCTCTCCTCGGGCTTCCATGTCCCCTGAGACACAACAATGTTGAAATTAAGCCCATTAATAACTCTACAATAACTTCTAAGTGTTCATGTGAAAGGAAGAGTTGCCCCCCTCTCACTTTAAATCCAAAGCTAGAACTGATTAAGTTTATTGAGAAAAGTGTGTTGAAAGCTGAGAAGGGCTGAAAGCTAGGTCTCTTACACCAAACAGTTAGCCAAATTGTGAATATGAAGAAAAAGTTCTTGAAGGAAATTACAAGTGCTAGTTCAGTGAACACACTAGCGATAGGAAAGCCAACCAACCACACCATTCCCTTAAGCCAAAGCCTAATCCAGAGCTAGGCCCCAATTGTCTTCAATTCTGTGAAAGCTGAAAGAGGTGAGAAAACTGTAGAAAAAAGTTTGAAGCTAGCAGTGATTGGTTCATGAGGTTTAAAGAAAGAAGCTGTCTCTCTAACATAAAACTGCAAAGGGAAGCAGAAGTGCTGATATAGAAGCTGCAGCAAGTTCTCCAGAAGATCTAGCAAAGATAAGTAATCAAGGTGGCTACACTAAACAACGTATTTTCAATGTAGACAAAACAATCTATTGGAAGAAAATGCCATCTGGCAAGTTCATAGCTAGTGAGGAAAAGTCAGTGCCTGGCTTCAAAGCCTCAAAGGCAGAATGCCTCTCTTGTTAGGGGCTAATGCGCTGGTGACTTTTAAGTTGAAGTCAACGTTCATTCCCAATCTGAAAATCCTAGAGCCCTGAAGAATTATGCTAAATATACTCTGTCTTTACTCTATAAATGGAACAACAGAGCCCGAATGACAGCACATCTGTTTAAAACATGGCTTATTGAATATTTTAAGCACACTGTTGAGACCTAATTCTCAGCAAAAAAGATTGCTTTCAAAATGTTCCTGCTCATTGGCAATGTACCTTGTCGCTGAAAAGCTCTGATGAGGTGGACAACAAAATTAATGTTGTTTTCATGCCTGCTAACACAACATTCATTCTGTAGCCCATGAATCAAGGAGCCATTTTTACTTTCAAGTCTTATTTTTGAAAAACTACATTTTATAAGGCTGTCATAGATAGTGACTCCTCTGATGGATCAGGGGCAAGTACACTGAAAAGACTCACCATTCTAGATATCATTAAGAACATTCATGATTCATGGGAAGTGGTCAAAATGTCAACATTAACAGGAGTTGGAAAAAGTTGATTCCAACCCTCATGGGTGATTTTGAGGAATCAAGATTTCAGTGGAGAGAGTAAATGCAGATTTAGGAGAAATAGCAAGAGAACTAGCATTAAAAGTAGAGCCTGACTATGGGATTGGATTGTTGCAAATCTCATGATAAAACTTGAATGGATGAAGAGTTGCTTCTTATGGATGAGCAAAGAAAGTGGTTTCTTGAGATGGAATTTACTCCTAGTGAAGATGCTGTGAAGATTGTTGAAATGACAACAGAGGCTTTACAATGTTACATACACTTAGTTGATAAAGCAGGGGCAGGGTTGAGAGAATTGGTTCCAATTTTCAAAGAAGCTACTGTAGGTAAAATGCTATCAAACAGCTTCACATCTACAGAAAGAAGGGTTGTGAAAGAAAAGAAGGAAGGAAGAGTTAATTTGTGAAGGGAAGAGGTAATCAACGAGGCAAACTTCATTCTCTTATTTTAAGAAATTACAATAGCCACCCCAACCTTCAGCAACTACCACCCTGATCAGTCAGCAACCATCAACAATGAGCCAAGACCCTCCATTGGCAAAAAGATTACAACTTGGTGGAAGCTCAGATGATGGTTAGCATTTTTGAGCAATAAAGTATTTTTTTAATTTAAG
Organism: Neomonachus schauinslandi; assembly: GCF_002201575.2. NCBI lineage: Eukaryota > Metazoa > Chordata > Mammalia > Carnivora > Phocidae > Neomonachus > Neomonachus schauinslandi. The sequence continues at coordinate 20,703,240 of NC_058405.1, read as the reverse complement.
ATATGCACATCATTTTTTAGACACAATATTATTTCACACTTAATAGACTACAATATAGTTTAAACATCACTGTTAATGTGCTGTGAAACCAAAAAATTGATTTGACTCACTTTATTGTGATATTCACTCTATTGTGCTGGTTGAACCTGCAGTATCTCTGAGGTATCCCTGTATATGAAGCAATAAGAAATCTCTGGAACTAACTACCATGTTGTTTTTCAGGGCACATGAACCCTAACTGGCCCACACACTTTTCTCCAATTTTCAAAGTTTTCTTACGTTGCTTTTACATAGAATGCCCACAGTTTGTCATTGTACTTAGAGGCAATATAGAAAAAAAAAAAGTACAAATACCCCATTTTCATGGAAGTAGAAACTCCTTTGTTTCTGTTTTCTAACTTATTTTGTTTGGTGCAATTTTCTCCTTTTTCATTAGATTAAGGAAAATGTGCACTTAATTGCTGACGCATTTTTATGGGGGCTGATTTTTAAGCCTTATCAAATCCTTATCGAATAATGCTCATATTATTCTTAGTATTCCTGTCAGTTTATGGTCTTTTTCAATCAAATTGAGGTTTTCTTTGCTCTTCATAGGAGAAGGGATTTTCAGCTTACCTTGGACATCTGAGTTCTTGTATTAAGAGAATCTCGATCCTATCCAAATCATCAGTTTGCCCTGTTTAGGCTCAGCATGTAGGTCTGTCCAGTTTTACGGGCTGTAGTTCCAAGGACGGCTTAGGTTCCTCCTACGGCAGTGCCGTTCTGCTCTGCTTCATTCGTCTGGTGCTTCTGGGATTCCTGCTCCATCCCTGCTGGTGCCATATGTAGACACAGAAGGAACTTTGCTGAGCTTCCTTCTGTCATTGGGCAACATTTGAGAGATGTGGGCAAAGCTTCTGGGCTGATATGTCTATGCTATTGTGTAGAGGGCAAGGAGACGCACAGTTGTGCGGCTATTGCCACTGTCAGAGGATCGGGCTGCCTGCTGCTACCCCAGTTGATGAGCCGGGCCTTGGGTGACCCGGGAGGACTTTGTTGCCACAGCTGCTAATAAATCCCTTTAGGTCCACTCACTGGGTTTAGGTTATAAAGCTTGGCCTGGGATGGCCAGGCTTCACTGCGTCCCCTGCTACAGGCAGGTGACATGCCCGGGGGTGCCCGAATTTTGAGCAGGGCTAGAAAGGATTTAGCCTTTGCTATTACTGCTACCAGTGGATCAGATGGCCAGCACCAGCCTGCTGATGAGTCAGAGTTAGGGCTCTCTCCTAGGTCTCTGCTGGACTTCTGCTTATCAGGCCCTCTAACCAGGAAGGGCGAGTTATTCTTGTGTGTTGCCTGTTTTATAGGTTTTTCACTATGCCTTGTGGTGGTTTGGTGTTCATGGTCTCCTCCACTGCCCGGCTCAAATGTATATCAGAGATTTAAAAAAAAAAAAAAACAAAGAAAAACAGAGGGCTTACTTCATTGTAGTTTCTCATGTCCTGAGTTCCAAGGTAGCCTGAGGTCTTTCAGAATCCATCATTGTTAGTGTAATAATTCCAAATATTTAGTTGTATTAAGAAGGGGAAGAGCAAGGAAAAACAAAACTATACTATCCTGTTCAGCATCTATAAGTGTATCAAATCATACTTCAAAATATCTTTGTGGGCAATATGACTTTCACTCTTATAAAATGTTTGCTTTGACTTTATGATAGTACTAATTTCTTCCAGGCTTGCTATTTACCTCCCAAATAAGGTAGGCATATCTTATTGATTTTTTTTTTCCTTTCTTTGTTTCACATAGATTTTAACCCTTAGTATTTGAAGTTGATTGATCCAGATGATAAAGGTGAGTCCTTTATCTTGCTTTGCTGTTTGTTTTTGCCTGTTTTTGTAACTGTTTGAAACTGTACTTGAGGGCAGCTCCCTTGGAGATATATCCTGTGCTGAGATAAGGGACTCCAAATTTGGGGGCTAGGATAGTCACTTTGGTGAAGAGACAAGTGTGAAGATCAATATACAGTTGATCCTTACACAGCATGGGTTTGAACTGTGTAGGTTTACTTACATGTAGTTTTTTTTATAGTAGAATACTTGTATACTTATTTTATCTTCCTTATGATTTTCTTAATAGTTTATTTTTTGTAGCTTATTTTATTGTAAGAACACAGGATATAATACATAAAGCATACCAAAATATGTATTAATTGACTGTTTACATTATCAGTAACGCTGCCAGTCATCAGAAGGCTATCACTATGTTGTGCACAAAAGATTCACAACAGCCGTGTTTCATTTTTGAAAAGGAAAGAAAACTTTATTATTACTATAGAAACCTAATAGAAATAGAAAAAGAAAGGCATCTACACATAGATGAGAGTAATAGTAGGCAATAAATGAGAATAAGTAAAGTTACATCAACAACATCCAACCTCATCAGCTGGGGCAGCCCCGTGGGAACAGCCAGGCTAGAGTCCTGATGGAGAAGCCTGGGCAGAGTGTCTTCCCCTCAGGTGAGACTTCCAACTAACCACTCCATAACCATATTTAAAGGGCAAATAACAGAGTTTGAAATTAAACATTTGTTTGCCTACGTGCAGTTTGGAGTGAGCTGCATTTCCATGTTATCATGTTTCTATAGTTTCAAGGAGCCCGGGCTATGTGTGTCTGCCTCCCCTCCAGGATTCCATTTAGGGGAGGCCAGCCCAGCCTGGAGCCAGAGGGGGCATGAGACAAGATTTGCCACTCTTGATGTTCAGACCAGAAGGGCCAGTTCTGACTTGGAGGCCAGATCATATACTTCAAACAACCAGGCTCCCAAGGTTACTCACACAGCATGAGTCTCACAAACAACATTCCTTAGCCTGCCTGTGTACCTGCAGGTCCAGGTGGTCAGTTATGAGGGACAAATCACAAACACGTCCATATAGAACATAGTCGTTAAATTTTGGGGGAGTCAGAAGTGAGATGTGGAGGTCTCCCGCCAGAGAGTGGCTCCAGAATTCCCTTGGATCAGTTGTCACCTGCATCCAGCCAGTGGAAAGGAAAAGAAAGCACAGGGTAAAAAGACCTCCTTCTTAAGTGCCTTGGCCTGAAGAGGACACAGAAATATTTGTTCACAAGTTTCCAACAAAAAACTCATGTTCCTGCCGGGCCAGCTACTTAAAAGTGTTAACTCTGTACTCTGGTATGTTTGCCAGCTCTGCCACTATATCAGAATGCAAGGTTACCTTACATGTGGCAGAGCTGGGAAACCAAAATCTATAAAGAACTTCCCAAGCTCAACACCCAGAAAACAAATAATCCAGTTAAAAAATGGGCAGAAGACATGAATAGACATTTTTCCAAAGAAGACATCCAGATGGCCAACAGAAATATGAAAAGATGCTCAACATCACTCATCATCAGAGAATTACAAATCAAAACCACAATGATAGGGCGCCTGGGTGGCTCATTTGGTTAAGCAACTGCCTTCGGCTCAGGTCATGATCCTGGAGTCCCTGGATCGAGTCCCGCATCAGGCTCCCTGCTCGGCAGGGAGTCTGCTTCTCCCTCTGACCCTCCCCCCTCTCATGTGCTCTCTCTCATTCTCTCTCAAATAAATAAATAAGATCTTAAAAAAAACACAATGATATACCAACTCACACCTGTCTGAATGGCTAAAATTAACAGCACAGGAAAAAACAGGTGTTGGCAAGGATGCAGAGATAGGGGAACCCTCCTACACTGTTGGTGGGAATACAAACTGGTGCAGCCACTCTGGAAAACAGTATGGAGGGTCCTCAAAAGATTAAAAATAGGGCGCCTGGGTGGCTCAGTTGGTTAAGCAACTGCCTTTGGCTCAGGTCATGATCCCAGAGTCCCAGGATCAAGTCCTGCATCAAGCTCCCTGCTCATCAGGGAGTCTCCTTCTCCCTCTGACCCTCCACTCCCCTCATGCTCTCTCTCTCTCTCTCTCAAATAAATAAATAAAATCTTTTTAAAAAGTTAAAAATAGAACTACCGTACGACCTAACAATTGTACTACTAGGTATTTACCCAAAGGATACAAAAATACTGATTCAAAGGGACACATGTACCTTGTTATTTATAGCCACATTATCTACAATAGCCAAATTATGGAAGGAGCTCAGATGTCCAGGGACTGATGAATGGATAAACAAGTGGTATACATATACATTGGAATATTAGTCAGCCATTAAAAAGACTGAAATCGTGCCATTTACAACAATGTGGATGGATCTAGAGTATATTACACTAAATGAAACAAGTCAGTCAGAGAAAGACAAATGTCATATGATTTCACTCATATGTGGAATTTAAGAAATAAAACAGATGAACATAGGGGAAGGGGAAAAAAGAGAGGAAGGCAAACCATAGAGACTCTTAACTCTAGAGAGCAAACTGAGGGTTGCTGGAGGGGAGGTGGGTGAGAGGATGGGCTAAATGGGTGTTGGGTATTAAGGAGGGCACTTGTTGTGATCAGCATTGGGTGTTCTATGTAAGTGATGAATCACTAAACTCAACTTCTGAAACCAATATAATACTATATGTTAACTGACTAGAATTTAAATTAAAACTTGAAACAAAAAAAAATAAGAATGCAAGGTTTGTTTCTCAATACAAAATCAGTTAAGAGAAACCAAATGTTAATGCATTACAGACTTTTTATTACAAACTCTGGGTACTAGAGCAATAATTTGGAAGCTTAGAGAGAAGAGGTGACTGCCCAAGACTCGTGACGTCAGGTTCCTACCCAGAGATGCCACTGTGCTGAGATTGAGCAGGATTGTCTGCTTTACCTAGACAGTAAGTTGCAGGTGATTCTGGTACTTGATTAATAAAGTACCAGAATAGGAAGAACTCCAGTAATATTTTGTTGAATTTACAAGTTTATTAATATTTAAGGTACTCAGAGAAGAAGAAGAAAAATTGGGAAGTTTACACTACTAGATATTGGGATTTATTATAAAAGTTATGGTTGTTAAATTTAATTTAGTGTCACACTCCAAAAGAGACTAGGGAGTGATGAAATAAAATAGAATCCAAACAGACCTATGCATATGAAGATATCATATGTATAACAAAGGTGGACAGCAAAGTGAAGGAAGGAAAAGAAAGAAAGAAAGAAAGAAAGAAAGAAAGAAAGAAAGAAAGAAAG
>NC_058405.1:20670614-20698088 GCF_002201575.2 Neomonachus schauinslandi | reverse complement strand
AAGAAAGAAAGAAAGAAAGAAAGAAAGAAAGAAAGAAAGAAAGAAAGGAAGGAAGAAAGGAAGAAAGAAAGAAGAAAGAAAGGAAAGAAAGAAAGCAAGAAAGAAAGGAAAGAAGAAAGAAAGAAAGGAAAGAAAGAAAGAAAGAAAAAGAAAAAGGAAAGGTAAGAAAAGGATATGAAACAAAAGAAAAGGAAACTTTTCAGTGAATGTTGATAAATCAATGGGATATCCATATGGGTAAAAACAAACAACAATGACTCCTAAATCACACTGTATGAAAAAAAAATATTTTAGCAAGACTGAGAACCAAATAAGAAAATTAAAAAAAATAAACTTTCTTGGAGCTGTTTTTTGGATATTATCTTCATGACCTCAGAAAAGAAAAAAGGTTACTTAAATAGAAAGACTAACCACTAAAAAAAATAATAAATTAGACTCCTAGGGCGCCTGGGTGGCTCAGTTGGTTGGGCGACTGCCTTCGGCTCAGGTCATGATCCTGGAGTCCCGGGATCGAGTCCCGCGTCGGGCTCCCTGCTCAGCAGGGAGTCTGCTTCTCCCTCTGACCCTCCTCCCTCTCATGCTCTCTGTCTCTCATTGTCTCTCTCGCAAATAAATAAAATCTTAAAAAAAAAAAAAAAAAAAAAATTTTAGACTCCTAAAAAGTATGAACACTGCTCTTCATGAGAAAACTTAAGAGAATGAAAAAATAGACACACAAAACCACAAGGAGGTAATATATATGTGACGTATTTAGTAATAAAGGTTATCAACAGATGGACAGAAGAATGAATACATCAGTCTGTCACAGCCAGAAATGGACTACCCTATGACAGTGGAAATAAATGAATTTGTGCTATATGGATAACTCTTATAAGCATAATTTTAAGAGAAAGAAGCTAAATACAAATGAATGCAGAGTATATGAATTCAGGCTTTTACAATTTAGAAACAGGCAAAAACAGTTCCTTGTGAAAATCCAATATATTGTTCACTTCTGTGCAAAAAGTAAGGGATAGAGATTGACAGAGAGTATCAATGAGTTTTGGAGGTGCTGGCGACATTCTGTTTCTTGACCTCGGTAGTGTTTCTGTAGTTGATAATTTATTGTGCCGTGTATTAATTTTTAGGTGTATCTTAAAAATGTGGTTGACTTGTTTTATGCAGTTGAGAATTAGAGAGGTTAAAGTCTGACTGCAGGGTACTTTTGATTATTAAATCAATGTTGTTAAGAAGGAACATTTTTTTTTCCTTTTCTAATCTCCACATATTAATTACTGCTATAGGTAAGAATTCATGATTCCAGTACTTCTGTTAACAGCTCACAGAATTACACACTTCATCCTTCATGCTTGACAGAATGAGAGAATCTTGCTCCTAGCATACACAGAACAAATCCTGAGATTCAGAGTAATTGTTTGATTCGAATCACATGCCCACCAATGAACCAACAAATGTGGCAAAGGGGGAAGATGAAGTGATTGGCTTCACCGAGCTCTAGATCTGAGTGTGTAATCAGCTTTAGTACAATCACCTGATACCTTGATAGGACTAGAGGGCTTCGGGATAGGAAAGTTACTAGAATTTAAATATTTAGAAATGATAAGAAAACAAATGGACTCTGTATTACACCAATTACATTCTCAGATCCAGAGTGAACCAAATAATGATTGTTTGAATATATTGAATGTTATGATCTCACCACATTAAAAAATGAAGTTCTAGGTAAGTACAAAATGGGAAATGGAGCACACTGAAACTCGCTCGCCATGATTCTATTACGCTGGTACAATGACTCTTAGAAAATCTATCACAGTGTTTATCCATTCACAGTGCCATTCAATGGAAACTATTGCTATGGGAAAATCAAACATGAGGTTAACAAAGTTATTTCACATAGGGAGCATTTAAACTATACCAAATTAATGTAAGATTCAAGAATTGGGGAAAAGAGCAAGCACGTTAGTGTATTAATGAACCGTGGGTAACTAAGCTCTCCTTTCACACTAGAAAGTGCCTCTAATTTTTTGAAGGCTGCAGTAATTAACCAGGAGTCACATCTTGAGTCAATCTGCAAGAACAAACTATTAGTGCCATTAGATTACAGAATCCGAAAAAAAATGAATTAATTAATTAAAATTAAAAAAAGAATTAAAAAGATTACAAAATCTGGCCATATTAAAGCATTATCATTGGTTTCTACCCTATGAAAAAATTATCACACATGATATCAAAGGGGCTTTTGAGAAAATGTAAGTAATGCATATTTAAGTATATTTGTGATATTTAAAAACATTTCTTAAAGATTTTATTTATTCATTTGAGAGAGAGAGTGAGAGACAGCACGAGCATGGTGAGGGGCAGGAGAAGCACATTCCCCACTGAGCAGGAAGCGGGACAGCAGGGCTCTATCCCAGGACCTTGAGATCATGACCTGAGCCGAAGAGAGATGCCTAACTGACTGAGAGACCCAGGCGCCCCTTAAAATCATTTTTAAAACAGGAAATGAGAACTGAGTCAGTCTACAATTTCCATGTAATCTAGGGGCCTGTGTGCTTCTTAGAAAATGCTTCTTAAACCAGAAAGTGTTTTCTTCTTTCTTACTTTGATCTTAAGTGAAATTAACTTAATACTGCATTAGCTACTAATAATCAATTATATAATCAACCAGTTTATTACAAATAAACTTATATTTTTAAAGAAAGTCAAATTTTATGACTAATTCTATAATAGTTTTTTAGATGAGAGTTTTAGTTATGAAAAAGATGAAGAAAACAAATTCACCGTAATTAAATTTGCTGTAAAATGCATTAGAAGAGGATAAATATAAACTTGTTTTTCAAATAATTCAGATTGTTAATTTGTTGTCTTAACATTTTATACTTTTATATATTTTGCTTTTTTCTATTTCAAATATTATTTGCCCCCGTGTTATGGACCTAACATAATTACTCTTATCAACCAAAAATAACAGTACTACTGTCCTCTTAAATGTCATTTGGATGGTAGTATTATTTATATTTACTTAATTACATAGCTGTTTGTAAATGGTTTTATTTTTGATGCCAAAGAAAATAAAGAATACTGTTATAAAATTATATTTCTAGTAATGTAATCAAAATGGTTTGAACAAACACTCCAACTGAAAATAATTAAATACACTGGATTAAAACACTGAAGAACTGAGAGAATAATAAGAAATTATCAATATAGAATCTGAGAAGGCAAAATTCCAGACAAATAGAGTCCCAGAGGCTACATACAGAAATACATATAAGCCCGCACACATGTGGGAGAGAAAGAACGATAAAGTAAATTGGGCAAAGGTAAATAATCATTTAGTGTTGATTAAGATTAGAAGAGTTTCTCAAAATATTCTCACAACCTAAAAATAAATTTAAAAAGTTACATTTCCAACCAAACCAAACCAGAACAAAAACCACTATTTTTAACATGGTCTCTGTGTTGAAAGTTCTGTTGACCTTAATATACTCTAAGAAATAATATGTTTTAGGGGCACCTGGATGCCTCAGTGGGTTAAGCGTCTGCCTTTGGCTCAGTTCATGATCCCAGGTCCTGGGATGGAGTCCCACATTGGGCTCCCTGTTCAGGAGGCAGCTTGCTTCTCCCTCTCCCTCTGCCTCTCCCCCTGCTTGTGCTCTCTCTCTCTCAAATAAATAATTTTTTTAAAAAAAGAAATAATTATGTTTTAGATAATATTTGAGCTACTTGCTTGAAAAGCAAAAAAAAAGTAGATAGTGATTTTAAGATATATTAAAAAGTTTAAAACAATAAAAATAATACCTAGAAAAATGTAAAATATGGTATATATAATTAATATTTTAAATTTCTAGATGTGACAATAATGTATAAGTGAGGAGGGAGATAATAGAATTCAAATCTTCTAAAGTCCCTTATTATGTTGGAGAGCAGGATCAAACTCTACATGAAGTCAGCATGGAAACCTTCTCTCTCACGATATATTCTATTAAGTCAAAATTTTAAAATCTGTCTTCCTACAAGGTTATCTGCAAAGATCCCCTTAATATTTCTTTCCCTTTCTTATGCACTGCAATTTCACTGTTCCCAGATCTCTTTGAATTACCAACCCTAAGCCTTATATTTATTTGTATTTCCCATAATGCTCCTAGAATATGAGGGCGAGTCTACCATCCTGTCACATCTTAACTATAAACTATTGGAAGAGTTCTGATGTACAGAAGAGCATGAGCCTCCTGTAATTCCAAAGAGGACATATGCCTCCCTTGGAAGAATTTGCCCTCATTAGGATCCAGCCTTCCCCCGCCTCACCCCATACATCTTCTTGATGTTCCACTCTGGGCCATGGTATGAGAAATCTGCCTGACTAAACCTCTCTGTGATGGACAGGCTCAGAACAGCAAGTGGAATCAGAGAATCCAGAGGTTACTTCCCCCCTTCTAATATGTAAACAGTCTGGGTGTGGCTGCACTGGGCACCTTTGACTAAAAATCAGAGGACTTACACACGCTGGAGAGATAAGATGCAAGCTGACTCAACACATCTAGCCACTGTACTTCCAGCAACGTCTCTATTTCCTGTGTGTCTGGGGTGCGATGGCGTGTTTGGGCAGAGGGGATAAGGAGTTGAAATAAGGGATGAATCATTCGTGTTCTGGCCTGAAAGATGCTGTTGGACAGCAAGTTCTTGAGCAAGGTCATCTCCAGCCCGTAGCCTCTCTTTGTTTTGCCAGGGACTGCCGCTGAATCCAGTCAAGTAGAAGTCAAGTGCCTCTGTGTGTGTGTGTGTGTGTGTGTGTGTGTGTGTAGTGTAGTGTATTAAAACTCAGGTTCAACACCTGGGGTAAACACGGCACACATTACCAGCTTCTGTCTTTACAGTGCTCCATTCTTCCTTGTTTCTCCTTCTCCTTCATCCCTCACATCAACTTTGACTCTCCAGCATCACAGGAATCATACAGTGTGTTTAGTATGTAGAATTAAAATGCATATATCCTTATAAATTAAGGAGTATTATTTTCGGAGCCAAGGTGTCTTTAATTTACATGACTAAACTAGGCTATAGACTTAAGAAATAATTTTAACTTTATATTGATTCAGAAAGATAACTTTCTGACATAGCAAGTAGTTATTAGATTCCTAATAACTGATTTCTGTAATACTATTTTTTAAGGAATAGATTTAAAAAAAAGTTAGTAAGCTAATACATAACTAGTGTCTAAGTCCCTTACACCCATGCTTCTGCCTCTACCACTTTCATGAAAGTCAGCAATGAGTTTATGATTTTTTTTTTTTTTTACATTCAGTGACCTTTCCTTTATCCTTATATTTCACAACCTGTTTTTGGAATTGGACCATGTTGACAGTTATGAGAATATTAAATTTGAAGTTCTGGTTGATAACAAGATGACTGATGCAAATGTGTGTTGCCAGACAGAAATGCAGATGTTCAAATCCACATGAAATCATGGGTTTTAGGGCTTTTGTGACTTTACCTGTGACATGTGAATAAAAGGGGTTGACCTGCTGTAGAGAAAGAGAGAAGCTCTTGAGGAGGATTTCTTTAGAGCAAGCTGTGCATTAAATCTACATACACCATGGGAGAGCTGGGAACTTGCTGCACCTATTTCTCAAGCCTAAGTTCGGGGGGCGGTGGGGTCGGTTATAGAAAATATGTTTGTCTTTTGGAGTTTGGGGTGTGACACCTAACCCCAGGAAATCTGTAAAACAGCATTCAATGGCCTGTGAGATCCTTGGAAGATAGAGTCGAGGGGAGATGCTACTGTGTTTGCTGGTCAGTCAAGGATGCAATGAGTATTTCCTTTGAACAGGAGTGAATCATAACAGGACAGAGCTTGTGGAAGTCATGTTTAGTTCTGTTCAAGAAGACCACCTGGAAAGCAAAAGAAATCAAATATTTACTAGTGTTCAGAGCGATCTGCAAGAGAGCCGGGAATAGGGAAGTGTGGCAGGCTAAGTGGTTCATTCACTGACATCGTTTACTAGCCACAAGCGCTCAGCGTGGTGAACAGTGACGCCCCCATGCGAATGTCAGAGATGGAGTCAGCCAGAGCACACAGCATTGTATATTTGTAAGAGTCAGCTCTTCCTGCTTAATCAGTTCTCCTGTTGGGCCCCATGCTGAAGGGGCCAGCAACAGTAACTAGCAAATGAGGAAGGTTTGAGGAAAAATGAAACAATAAGGAACATGACAATTCTTTTGGTATAGATACTAAGGTTAGGGGGAAAAAAAAGCTATCTATCAAATCTAGAGTTTTCCTTATTGTTCAGAAACTGGACATTTAAATAGAGATTGTTTTTGAGACCTGAAATGGCAGGAGCAAGGAGCACTTGGGATGGATGAACAGAAAAGTCATTGACTTGCCTCTTTTTTTTTTTTAATAAGAAAAGAATCAATATTAAAATGAAGAGCAAGAAATAAAAATAAAGTAATATTTTTATATCATGAGAGGGCATTGATTCAACATAATGATTAAATCCATTATTTATAGATTCTATTTCCTTTGATTCATGAATTCGCCTATCTTGTTTCTGTGTGTAATATTACTTTTTAAATAGCTTTTAGTCTCTAATTTATTATGTAGCATGCTAAATATAAGTATTCAAAACTTATCTACTCAGCTATTTTTTGCTCTTAGATTATTCATATGTGATCTGTCGGTAACACTGCTTCAATTATCACCATTATGTAAAGTAGGCACATATTAAAAATGCCCCATCTGTGCTCTTTAATAGGACCTTGGGTACTTCCCATTTCAGTGTTAAGTAGACGTATACTTACCTGTGTGTATGTGTGTATGTGTGTTACATAAACTCTGCAACACTCAACTATTCTTTATGGAAATTTTAAAGTTAATTTTAATACTCTCACACTTATAACCAGAAAATATTTTAAACTATATCTCAGCAATGGTTTGAAAAATATCATTTTCAATATGTCTTCAATGAACTCACTTCCTCTTGTATGAACCCATTCTTTTGTCTAACAGGTCCTTTCAATTTAGTCATAAATCATTTATGTCCAAATAATCTACTTTGAAAAATGATTGTCACTTGCATGTTAAACACATATAACAATTTCTATTTCATACCATTTTTTTCCATCCATGCCTCCAATGATATATTTAACTTTCCATTTTTCATCATACTTCTTTCTGAATGGAGGTATCATAGTGTAGAACAATGTTTTGTTGTGGGAAACAGAACACACTACAGGGTGATTTGGGAAGCATTTCAGCTGCCAAGGTTGCTGGATGTTGTGCAATTTACTGCATGTGACAGAATCACACAAGGCTTAGGAGAAATTAGGGAGAAAAGACTGAGAGAAATTTCCACTAATTAGAAAAAAAAATTCCAAAAGATAAATAATAGAGAAATGCTATAAACTAATCAAGAACAGTCACTACTATCAGGGAAAATAAAAAGATGTATAAGAACTGAAATGTTGGGGCGCCTGGGTGCCTCAGTCAGTTGAATATCTACCTTCAGCTCAGGTCATGATCTCCAGGTCCTGGGATTGAGCCCAGCATCAGGCTCCTTGCTCATCATGGAGTCTGATTCTCCTTCTCCCCCTGCCCCTCCCCCCACCCCAATCATGCTCTCTCTCAAATAAATAAATAAAATCCTTAAAGGGGTGTCTGGGTGGCTCAGTGGTTAACCTTCTGCCTTCAGCTCAGGTCATGATCCCAGGGTCCTGGGATCGAGCCCTGCATCGGGCTCCCTGCTCAGCAGGAAGCCTGCTTCTTCCTCTCCCATTCCCCTGCTTGTGTTCCCTCTCTCACTGTCTCTCTCTCTCTGTCAAATAAATAAATAAAATCTTTTTTTAAAAATCTTTAAAAAAAAGAAATGTTATAAAATATATTGCATGGCTTGGCTGTCAGTAAAATGTACATATTATGTACATATTACATAAATATAGTCAGAATTATAATTTCACTAAAAAATATGCTATAAATGTATTGGTAGCATGAATTGGAGGAATTTTTACAATCTCCTTATAGTCAATAATGAAAAATCAAAAAATAATTTCTAAAACTGAAAAAACTAATAAGTAGCTGTATAATACTGTTACTCAGAAAGATGGTAGTAAATACTCAAAGTAGTAAATAAAATATTTGAAAGACGATCCTTCTGGGGATGACAAATTGTGATGACATAATATAAGTGTAAGATGAGTATCCCTTTGTATAAAACTTTGTATAAAACTTCTGTAAAAAAATCTAAAATTTAAACAGCACATAATTTTAACAAAATAATTTGCATTTATATTTCTGTATTTTATTGTGAAACAAATTTATTTATTTATTTATTTAAACTTGAGGCTATATATATTTTTTTAAATTGTATTTATTTATTTGTCGGAGAGAGAGAGAAAGAGAGCACAAGCAGGGGGAGGAGGAGGGGCAGAGGGAGAAGCAGACTCCTTGTTGAGCAGAGAGCCCGAAGCAGGACTCGATCCCAGGACCTGGAGATCATGACCTAAGCAATTAGGACTATTACAATTTTTAGAAGTATGCTTTTTCCTTCTCCTACTATTTATGATGGTTGTTAGATCCTTCTAAAAGTAACTAGAAATGTCGGAATACATCATAAATATCATATATGTCTTTATATATATATAAAACACATGCTATGGTATTTTTTGAAAACGAAAAAAAAAAGACACAAAACATAAAACCCCACATACTCTGTAGCACAAATTTAGCACAAGCTTGTCAATTTCTGCAAAAAAAAAAAAAAAAAAAAAAAAAACCTGTTGGAATTTTGCTTGCAATCACATTAAATCTACAGGTCTACGTCATAAAAACTAATAACTATATTTAGTTTCTTTTTTAAATAGCACAATATTATCGCTACATTTATTTAGATCTCTTTAGAGACATTTTGTTGTTTTCATCATATAAGTGTTTATTATATTGTGTCAGTTTTATACTGAATCATTTAATATTTGGGAGGCTATTCTAAGTGTACTTTATTTAATGCAAATTCTAATTGCTGATGTGTAGAAATGCAATTGACTTTTGTATATTGACCTTGCGTAGTGTGAAGTTGAAAAAAAGCCATGTATTGGTCTAATAGCTTTTTGAAGATGCTTTGAAGTTTTCTCCCATAACAAATCATGTTGTCTGTGAATAAAGACAGTTTTATTTTCCCTTGTTATTCCATCATGGCTTGTAGCAGGCACCAAAGATAAAATTCCTTTTAGAATTTTAATGATGGATGTATTTTTAGAGGCCAATTGCCATGAAATGTTTCAACTATAAGCATTCAGTCATTTGATATCTTTGGTTTTTTTTTTTTTTTCCCACTAAGAAGAAAAACATCTGACAATGTAACTTTTGCTCCTTAATTATTTTTAGCTATAATTAAAAGTTCATAGTGTAAATACAACAATGGTCATCTATCATAATGCAAGAGAGGCTTTTTGGCAGGCAATATTCACATTTTTCAGTGAGTCTTTTTTTAATTTATAAATTTTATTTAACATTATAGTATCAATTTTGGAACATGTCTAGTAATTAGAGCAATTCTGGCAATAAGAACGAGCATGTTTAATACTTTGCTTAGTCGTGGCAAAAGAATAAAACATCTCATATTTATCTCTGTAGATATCAAATATGGGTTTTCCTGCCTGGATTCAATCTCCTCAGAAAAGGCCAAGCAAATGATAGACTGTTGAGGAGGGCTTCAGAGTGGCCCATTCCATATGATAAAATATAAATACTTTCTGAGGTACTTCACAGTTGTTTTTGAGAGAGTAGTTGTATGCTTTGAGAACAATTTTTTTCTTAGATTTCTGCATCTTTTTAAAATACAACCAAACATTTAAATGTAAACATTTCTGGTGACCCAATTAAACCTACCAGTTCAACAACAACAACAACAACAAAAGTTTAACAAAGTTCACTAAAAATAAATAAATAAATAAATAAATAAATAAATAAATAAATAAACGTAAACATTTCTAAGAGCTTTTTATAACACATTTCATTATACATTACTACTATTTAAAGTGGATACCAGTAACATAGACACATTTTTGAAGTTATATTTTGCCCAGAAAAAGCTATACGAAAAGTCAAAATAGGGATGCCTGGGTGGCTCAGTTGGTTAAGCCTCTGCCTTTGGCTCAGGTCATGGTCCCAGAGTCCTGGTATCTAGACCCACGTCAGGGTCTTTGCTCAGAGGGGAGTCTGCTTCTCCCTCCCCCCTGCCCCTCCTCCAACTCGTGCTCTCTCTCCCTCTCTCTGTTGTCTCTCTCTCAAATAGATAAAAAATTTTTAAAAAATCAAAATACTATTTTTTTTTAAGATTTATTTATTTATTTATTTGAGACAGAGAGAATGAGATACAGAGAGCATGAGAGGGAGGAGGGTCAGAGGGAGAAGCAGACTCCCTGCCGAGCAGGGAGCCCGATGCGGGACTCGATCCAGGGACTCCAGGATCATGACCTGAGCCGAAGGCAGTCGCTTAACCAACTGAGCCACCCAGGCGCCCTCAAAATACTATTTTTTAAAACTCTTAAATAATAGGCATAAAAGTTACCATGTTTTGAATCTGTCCCAGTTGGCTGAATTAAGAAGTCTAGCAAATTTTGATTCTATTCAAATTTTAAAAAATAAGAATTATAATAATCAAATAAATTGTATTATTATTGCTGATGTAGCAATAATTGCATTCATACACAATAGAATAATCTGTCTGAGAGAGATTAAAATTAAAAAAGGCAAGGAGGTATTTTAACTTCCCAACCATCATTTTGTAATTAAGAGACATTATCTACCTTTAAAACATATATACTGAATTACAGTGCTACTGTGAAGTAACTTTCTCCATTCTCTTATTGAGAGCTTATTAATAATTGCTTCTTTCTTTTAGTAAACTTGTATGTATGGGTTTGAGGGTTTTTTCAGATGCAGTATTCCTTAGGTATTTTTGGAGGGAGGAGGGGTTATGGAATGCAATGATAAAATATGCATCCAGTATTGTATGCATTATTTCTAGCTGAATCCAAAGAATTCATCAAATTTGATTATATATACTTTACCCATTGCCTTCTAATTTCTCTTTTCTGCTTTTCTCTCTGTGCTACCCAATTAATCTGTCCTTCTATATATAATAGCCATTTGCCACTTGGAGTGTTATCGGGGTGTTCCTTGTTCCTCTATTCAAATAATATTTCTCCGGTATATTCCTAAGGTCTTTTGTTGATTATAAACTAAACTGTCTCAGAGTTCTCTGTCCCCAATCCACTACCATAATTTTGCATTTCAGCCTGTAGCAGTTTGAAAATAGGGAAAACACCATGACATCGACTGTTGCTTAGGAAAATCCAAGTGGCTAATATAGCAATACATTAAATTACCTTAGCTATACACTGTTGCCCTCAGCTCTCAGTCATGCCAACCACAAAGTCTGCTTACAGAGCTGTTTCTCCTTAGAGATTTTTAATAAATCCATTCAGAAAAAAATATATAAATAAAAGAACTATAAAAGTTATTTACAATAAAAAATATTCAAGTAAATAAGTGGAAGATGGGTGTTATTTGCTCATGATATCCTCTCCATGAATCCATATATATATATATACTAAAATACGTATGTAATTATTTTACAATAAGTGATATAATGATGGTATGATTGACATACTATTACTCATTAAGCTAGTTGGATATATGTAAAGTCAATTGAAATCTAATACCTGCCTGATAGACACAATAGCAGAGTAAGTGGGGCCACCTGGTTAGATCTAATAGATAATCTAATATATTTTAAAATAATAACCCCCCAGACCAGATACTGGTTTTCGTAGAAGGAGCACCTTTCTTTTTGACCGTTTTTAAAGAATTCTGCAATTTTTCTCTCATATTCCTATTCCATGCTTCCTTTGCTGAGGACTCACATCTTGATTTGACTTCTTTTTTTTTTTTTCTATACTATTATAGGGCCAATCATACACCAAGTAAGCCCAAGGTCTTCCCTTTTTTATATGACTTAACAGAGCACAGTTTTGATGAATTAGAAGTATATAGTTTAACTCTCAGATGGTGATCTTATTTTTTTTACTTTTAAGGCTTGGAGTAGTGGTGCTTATTAACTTACTCATATACCAGAGAAAGCACTTTCCTTTCATTATTGTGTTAAAAGCACATTTCAGTATCTGAAACAGTTAATGTTAATATTACACAGCTATTACTATGTGCCAGACACTAAATGCTTTACACATAATTAACTCATATAATACTCATAAAAATTCTTTGATGTAGGTTTTGGGTTTTGGTTACTATTTTCCCTTTTCAAATAAGAATATTGAGGTCTGTGCTATATTATTTATGTCTAGGGGAATTTCAAACTTTAAACACAATATTCTCAATTACTGGATAGTCTATCTTGCCTTTATCTTAGTCAAGTATCAGTATCAGACTTCTAGGTGTCCCCAGAGATTAGCATAGCTCTGGACCAGTCCATCTGTAAGACAGACCTATCTTACAAAAACCTCTATTATGTTTTCAAGTGATTCATGAACATTTCTTGGGACATCTATCTGTTAGTGAAATCTGGCTCTCTTTTGAACCTATTCTTTCTGTTGCAGCCCCTGGTAGGACAGGCTTTTTAAGACACAGAATTTCTGAAATCTCAGCAATGAGACATGGGTAAAACTCTCTCAATAGCCTTCCACATATAATTGCGACATTTCTGTAAGCCATCCTCCCAACTATAAATACTATTTTTTTAAAAATGTACATCAGATTATTATGTTATTTTCCTGATTAGAGTTATCCAAATCTTGAACAAACTGAAGTTATAAATGTATTTCTTATTAAGAAGGTTCTATACCTATCAGGCATGCTTAATTCATACTAAATAGAAAAAAAAAAAAAAACAAGCTCAAACATTTACCTTTATATTAAATGAGAAAAAATAAAATAGATGAGAAAAAACCTTCAACTAAATTTATTTAACATAAGATTTGTAATTTAGAAAAAAGAAAGAAAATAATGTACACTAATAAAAAATAAAGGAAAAGTAAAGAGCTAAAAGTATAAATAACAATGAAGAAAAAAGGAAATATAGAACGTATAATTAATTCTAAAAGCTTTTGTACTACAATGTAAATATATAAATTTGTAAAAAGCATAATTCAGAAGCAAAAATTTAAAGAGTTGAGACATTTGATCAAGAGTACTAAGGAGGAATATTAGATAAACTAAAAATACAAAGGCCATATGGACAAATCCTGTGCCTGGGATAACTGATAAAAACAAGCATGGGGCACCTGGCTGGCTTGGTTGGTTGAGCACCAGACTCTTGGTTTCCTGCTCAGGTCATGATCTCAGGGTCCTAAGATCAAATCTTAAGTAGGACTCTGCATTCAGTGGAGAGTCTGCTTGAGATTCTCTCTCTCCCTCTCCTGCAGCCCCTCCCCTCCTCATGTTTTCTCTGTCTCTAAAATAAAAATAATAATAATAATAAAATAAGTTAAAATAAATAAATACTATTTACTAAATAAATAAATAAGAGAGAAAGCAGAGAAGGAAACTTTTCCATGAGATCATTGAAGAGAATAAATAGATTAAAAAACATATTTTTGGGCGCCTGGGTGGCTCAGTTGGTTAAGCGACTGCCTTCGGCTCAGGTCATGATCCTGGAGTCCCAGGATCGAGTCCCGCATCAGGCTCCCTGCTCGGCAGGGAGCCTGCTTCTCCCTCTGACCCTCCCCCCTCTCATGTGCTCTCTCTCTCTCATTCTCTCTCTCAAATAAATAAATAAAATCTTTAAAAATAAATAAAAAAAAAATAAAATAAACATATTTTGGGTGGATGACTTTGCATATGAAAATTCATTAGTTTTAGGCTTATTTTCTCCAAATTATTCATAAAACCAAAGGAAGCTATTAACTATCTTATAGGAGGGGGGACTCACCATGGGGGACTTGCCATGGCACATAATTGAAAACTTCTATGAAATTTCAGTATTTAAAGCATTTTGGTTTGGGACAAAAGGCAGATAGATCTGTGAAAGATAAACCTTCGTAAGGACATTGTTGTATATGTACCAATACTTAATGAAAAATGCAAATATTACATATACATTAACCTCACAGTTCTATTCTTACATATGCTAGAAAAGCTAGTGATCAAACTGAATGGGTCCTGTGAAAGTTTCGGATTGGAAGTAGGGCAAAGATTTCTCTCAAATGCACAATGGGCAACTCCTGCCTCAGCTTCATGGAATAGTTAATGATGCAGTAGCTGTTTCCTCTGCCAACCTGGCTTATATGATGGGTGGGCATTATATATATAATATAATATGTGTGTACACACACACACACATAAACCTACACACACAAACATACACACAAATACATATATGCACACATATATACATATACACATACATGCATACATATACACACATATGCATGCATATACACACATACATATCTATACACACATATATACACACATGCATACACACATGTATGCACACATAAACACACTCATATATACACATCATATACAAACACATATATGAACATACATATACACACATACACATAGACTGAATATATATTACAATACATGTATATTGTACTGTGTGTATAAATGTGCATAATTGCAATGCAATTATATATGCATATGTATATGTGTATATAATATATACATATCAATTATGTATGATATATGTGTGTGTTGTATATGTGTATGGTGCACATATATGTTTACGCATGTACATATGTATATATATACACATATATATTTGATCTTCAAACTTGAAACCTCCAACTTGATTATTATATAGAAATATATATGTGTATATGCAGCATGCATGCATTTATATATATTTAAATATAGTATCAAATATGTTTATATTATATGTATACATGTTCTTAAGGGGGAGTACCGGTGTTCTTTGGTTCTAGAAAGCAGCACAAGAGTAAGAGATGGGGATTTGGGACAGGGAGAGCAAGAACTGCATGTAAGATCATTTATAATGAGATGGAAAACACCAGGCAGAAGGGAGGGCTGTTTACAGACCAACAGCTGTTTGGACATCTCTCTGGCCTTTCTCTTGTATGGGGCTTGGAAAAAATGTGTCTGACCACTCCCTGTGTTTGTACAGAGCAAATGCTGAAAGCCAACCTTAGATCTCCTACTGATTTGGCAGCCAAACAAGTCAGCAGAATTCTGATTCCCCACCCCATATTCTGGATTTGATCCCAAAAATTGAATGTGAGAGACACCCTCCATATTGCCTCTCACAAGTTCTTCTTCCACTGCTAAAGCAGATCGGGACACCAGAGAGCATTACTCAGTACATGCTTTGTTCAATGCCTCAGGCCCTGAAGTGGGTTGTGCTGTGTGCCTAAGCCTGGCACTTGCACATATGTGTGAATCTATCCTATGTGTCAGTTCCTTCCTCCCTAAAAAAAAAAAAAAAAAAAAAAAAAAATGCATAAAAGGAGAATTTATTTTTTTAAAGATTATTTATTTGAGAGAAAGAGAGAGAGCATACAAGAGTGGGAAAGGGGGAAGAGGGAGAGAACCTTCAAGCAGGCTCCCCACTGAGCACAGAGCCCAACATGGGGCTGAATCTCATGACCCAAGAGATCATGACCTAAGCTGAAACTAAGAGTTGGATGCTCAACCGACTGAATCACACAGGCTCCCTTAAAGGAGAATTTAAGAAAATTTTCAAAAAAAAAAAAGAAAATTTTCTAAAAATAACAATTTTACGTAGGCAATTATAAGGAAGATAACAATTTTATATACTAAGGCTATGTGCTTTCTTCACAGGTCCCAAGGTAAGAGATAGATGCCCTGATTTATCAAAAATTCCTCTCCAGTACATAATGCAGGGCTACAAGTACTGTTTGCTGTTGCATTGAATCCTGGGCAGCAGTTTTTCCCCAAAAGTCATTATGCTACAAAGCCACATAGCCTTATTGAGGAATTAAGTACTAAAACCATGGAAGCCAAGGCAGGATGGTTCTGAGATTTACCAACAGCCCTGAATCCATCATAATAAACACAAAAAAATGGGGTGCCTAGGTGGCTCAGTCATTAAGCCTCTGCCTTCGGCTCAGGTCACGATCCCAGGGTCCTGGGATCGAGTCCCACATCGGGCTCCCTGCTCAGCGGGAAGCCTGCTTCTCCCTCTCCACTCCCCCTGCTTGTGTTCCCTCTCTCACTGTCTCTCTGTCAAATAAATAAATAAAATATTTTAAAAAATAAAATAAAATAAACACAAAAAAAACATGGTCATGAGAAATGTTAATGAGAAAATTAAAGCAATATTTATAGAATACAAATCTTTATGTAAAATACACCTGGACTTTTAAGATGAGTTGCATTCTGCTGTATGGTCCAAGTTAAAGTCAATTTTAAATATACACTGATACAGATAACAGAGCTAATTAAATACTGAATTATTTATCAAACATAATTTGGACAGAGACTATATTGCTTGGGTATAGTGGTCATCCTAGTCACATTATTTCAACTGTAGAGCTCGGTCACATTTGTTTCATTTAAATAATGATTTTTTGAAATTATCGGGCCAAACCACTGCATGAGCAATGCTTGTTAGGGTAGGCAGAAATTGTCATGTCATCGGACTTGAATCAAATGTGAAGTATTATCCCACTTCTTCCAATAATAAGTTCTACACATGCCCTTCTTTTCTTCCTTTTATAAAAAAAAGTTGGTATCAGCTGAAAATGTACATTGAGATATCATGTCAAAAATACTTTGGGGGAGAAAATCGTAAACAGAAATGCAGCTGGTATTTTTCCATCCAGTGCTTGAGTTGGATGAAAGACAATTTGGAAAGCTGCATTCTGTGTTTTAGGATATACAGGTCCCACATTAGTTGAGTAATGTGTCAAACAGCACTTCAGTGACCTGGAATAATTGTTCTGAATGCCCAAATTGGGATGGATTCCTCACAGGCCTGGCTAACGTTGTTTTCCTACTTTTACTTTTTTGAACTATCTGAAAATTTTCTGCATACTTTTCTACTTTGAGTAGGGACAGGTATGAAGAGAGTTTAGTAACCATACAAGTAGTAGTAATGAGTGGTAGTGGTGGTAGTAGAGAAGAAGAGAAGCAGCATTTAAGCTCTAAATTAGTACATTTTTAATATGGACTACTTCATACTAGGTAGATCTCTACCTAAAAATGTGGGCGATAAAATAACTACGGTAAATCTTTGGCAACCAAAATTTTATAACTCATAAGAAGCCAATATTGAAGAGGGCAAACTCAGTAGAGTATATCATACTTCATCACTGGAAGTTTTCAGGTATTGACTGGCTGACAACTTTATAGAATGTGGATATCCATGAAGCAACTATCATGAAGCAAAGAAACACTAGATGTTCTATATGCTGCTACATTTTTCTGTGTGTCACTCATTCCACCAAAAAAAAAAAAAAAGGTACGATAATTTATACTTACATAAACTGGATGGAAAGGGTAGAATACATGTCAATACCGTTTTTGAGATAAGTAAGCCAAACACTGCAAAATCACTGAATAATAAAGTTGTAGAATTTAAATGAAAATCTAATTACTTTGTACCATCTACTTTCTTAGAGCATGATTATTATTTTGAATTTTAGAGCTTTTATGGTCAATTTACATATGTAAATATTTACTAGGCTTTGATTTACTTAGCGGAAATTCAAATTAATTCAACATATTATCCAAAGTCATCAGAATCTTTCAGATCTTGTAAATAAATCATGAATGTGAAGGAGTCTTTAAATATTAAATTATGTATGATAATAGTGTTATCAGAAATACATATTATGGACAGATTTCTAAGATAAATATATCAAATTCAGTTTAACTCTATAAAATGTCAGTAAGTTTTTATGACTTGAATGTTATTGTCAAATATAACATAATATGAAACATAATTGTAATAAGAGGGAAATAAATATGAAGTGAAATTCCTAAAGCAATAATTGTATACACAAATACTAGCCTTTTTTAAAAAAATTAGGATAGTCTGTTGAATGTATACAGCTAGTTATATGCTGTTTAATGCCACTTGATTTATTTGCAACGGGTATATCAAACATTAAATTAGAGGACCATAAATGAAGGTAAGAGCAGAGCAACTGGCAGAACAATATGCCTTCCATTTTCTAATAAGACGTTTCAAAAATTCTAGATATTAAAAACAATAGACAAGTAAGCTAGTTGATAAATTAACAAGTTGGTTCAGAGAGGAAGTTGTAAAAATGGCCAAAAAACTTAAACTTACAAGTGCTTAAACTTACCAATAATCAGTGAAAAAATAACCAAAATTTACAAATTAGAAAAGCATTATCTGTGTTATTTATATATCTTATCCACAAATAAAATATGAATTAACTAATCTATGGTACTTTAAAGTGCAAATAATATATGTTTTTTTAATTATCATGCTCCAATCATAGTTCCTGTAAGCTATTTTTGGAATGATTTTTAGAGTTTTCAATAATAAAATATAAATATTACATCATTCAAAGAAAATAAAAGATAAATATTAAATGATAAAACTGCACAAAGGCATTTACATAAATGTAGTGAATATTAAGAGTAATCCAGTAAATCTAATGAATTAATTACTATTTGTTATACTTTAAATTTGGGGAAATGTCTCTGGTTGTAACTAAATTTCACTTATGATAAATGATCTCTGTGAACTGCTAGTTCTCAGCCTATTTGTGCAATTACGCACTGGCTTAGAGGAATATATTTCTGTGAGTTGTGTCTTTACCTTTTTTTTTTTCATAATTTTTGTAGTTTAGAAATAACAGTTTTATGAGAATGAAGACTTTTATATTTTTCTGAATTTCAGAGGAATTTCTTTTTGTTGTGCTGTAGCCCTAAAGCCAATTTTTTCCTTTTAAATACATTTTCCTTTAAAAACATTTTCTTAGGGCGCCTGGGTGGCTCAGTTGGTTAAGCAACTGCCTTCGGCTCAGGTCATGATCCTGGAGTCCCGGGATTGAGTCCCGCACCGTGCTCCCTGCTCAGCGAGGAGCCTGCTTCTCCCTCTGACCCTCCCCCCTCTCATGTACTCTCTCTCTCAAATAAATAAATAAATCTTTAAAAAAAATTTTCTTAAATAAATTTGTTGTGAAAATGAAGCTTCTATTCATTTTTCTAGTGAGTTTAAATACACAAGCACAAATTTTGCCTGGATTCACATTTTCTTAAATTTCAAATTGATTTCAGGTATTGGTTGAATGTATAAGCTAATGATTACATATGGATTTCTTTCTATAATCAACTGGTGATTTCTAAATCTTTTCTATCAAAAAGAAAATAAGGAGGTGCACATCATTTTGCTCATTTTGCCTATTACACACAAATCTGTTCTGCAAAACCTCTATGCCTCACCTTAGAAGTGATAATTTGAATTGATAAATACATATTTTGAGTCAAATCTATATTGTTAGTTAAATATTCTAAAAAAATATAACATCAGGCATACAAGTACACTCTAAGGTTTTCTATTTTATATGGAACTGCAGCAGAGTTAAAACATGAAATTATGTCTTAGCTGACTTTCTAGATATTAAACAACAAATAACAGGTAACAGATTTTGGTAAATGAAGGAAAAGGATTACTCTCTCTTCAGTAAAGATATTTCACACAGGCAGATTGGAGTAGAAGGCAAAAGAATCATAAGCTAAATGTGATCAATAAAGATAATAAATCTAAGTAATTACAGCACAGCATCTAACATGTCCCAAATGATGGGTGTGTTCCCTTTTCTGTTCATTTGTCTAAATTATAGCTTCAACTCTTACCATTTAATTTGCCTCCTTAAAAAATCTAAGTGTACCTTGCAATGCATTTATCTACACAGATTGACTTATTTAAAGAAATCACTCCTCCATAGTTAAAAATTGGAATTAGACACACAGGAAAATATGTAAGTATTGCATTTTTAATCTTAAATGATAATAGAGACATATTCTCATCACCAACCACCTGCAGAATTTCAATTAAAAATATTAATTAATTTAAAATATATGTATCTAAACTAATTGTTGGTGGACACAACTCATGCTGACTATTAAACAGAGTGGAATCATTTCAGAGAGAATATGGAAATTCATATCAAGAACTTTATACCCAGATTTTTAAGTCCATTAATTATTTTTGCCATTATGAGGAACTATATCAAAAGTGTTGAAGTATTATTACTTTGAAGATGTCATAATATTGCTTATAATGGAGAAAAATATAATCAACTTATTGCTTTAAGTGTTACAGTATAATTTGGGGTATAATATGGTAGTTGCAGTAAGAGCGAAAATTTTAAGAATGAGACACAGATTACTGAAGATAGGAAATCAAGATGAAAGTAGTTCTCTGTTTCAGTTCTTCTGCTTCATGTTGGTAATAAACTATATAGATGTTCATAGCACCCAACTATGTGACTTATTTAGATATGCCAAATATGTTTTCATATACAGTGAAGTGAATATATTAATAATAATTAAAATTTACTTCAGTGGCAATTTATTTTTAATTTCCCATGCTTTAGCATAATGTAAAATGTTGATCTTTTAAGAGAAAAGGTTTTTATTTTATATATTTATTTCCATGTTTTAAAATAGACTAATTCAAGAATTGTTTAAGTTTGGCATCCTATTACTGGGAGCCCTTTGGGGACAAAAGGACATGTTAGAATCAATACCAAATTGTTAAAACTCAATAGTAAAAAAACTAAATATCCTGATTAAATGATGGGCTAAGGACTTGGATAGACATTTCTTCAAAACATGTCTTTGGACATTCTTCTAAAGAAGATGTACAAATGACCAACAAGTATATGAAAAAAAGGCCCAATGTCACTCATCATCAGGGAAATGCAAATCAAAACCACAATGAGATATCCCCCAACCTATCAGGTTGCTATTATAAAAAAAAAAAAAAAAAAAAGAAAAATGTTGGTGAAGGTGTGGAGAAATTGGAACTCTTGGAACTCTTGCACACTGTTAGTGGGAATGTCAAACAGTGCTGCTGCTATGAAAAATAATATGGAGGTCCTTCAAAAAATTAAAAGTATAACTACCACATGATCCAGAAATCCCATTCCAGGGTATTTATCCAAAAATATTGAAATCAGGACCTTAAAGAGATATTAGCACTCCCGATGTTCATTGCAGTACTATTTTTAATAGCTAAGTTGTAGAACTTACTTAAATGGTCATTGACAGATGAGTGGATAAAGAAAATATGGTATACACATACAAAGTAATACAATTCAGACTCAAAAAGAAAAAGAGGAAATTCTCCAATACGCAACAACAGGGATCAATCTTGAGGATGTTATACTAAGTAAAATATGCCAGTATTTTATAATTTTATAATTCCCCTTGTATGAGGAATCTAAATAATCAAAATTATTGAACAGAAGAGTGAAATGGTGGTTGCCAGGGGCCGGGAGAATTGGGGGAAATGGGGAGTTACTAATCAATGGACATACAGCTTCAGTTAAGCAAGATGAATAAGCTCTAGAGATCTGCTATACAACATTGTACCCATTGTCAGCAATAATGTATTCAGACTCAAGAAATTGTTAAGATCTCATGTGAAGTGTTCTTAACTAAAATCAAATAAAAATTTAAAAATAAGTAAATACCAAGCCTTAGATTACACTACTTAAATAAGAACTAACTGTAAATGTTCCTTGCCACATATAATATATGATGATAAAAGGATGTTTTTTTGTTTTGTTTTTCTCAGAAAGCTTAAATGAGTTTCAATGTTGTATTCCTTTTAAGCTCTTAGTCAACTAATTTATGGTGAGTCTTTGAGCTCTTCCAATATTGCAGGCTTTGATGTAGTACACAAACATTTCCAAACCCATGTTTCATTTACAGAATTCCCTCAGAGTTTTAATAGCTAGAAAGAAGCCAACCATTTTTTTTCAAATCTTCTCTCCTCAGTCTTTATCAAATAATAGTATAGTTTATATTTACTTTCATAGGTGAAAACCTCAGTATGTGCAGGTTTTCCTTGATTTATGAACCAGGTCTTTAGGGAAAGAAGGGATAACCAAAGATTTATTTTTCTAATTATTGTACCAATCACTTTACTTTCCTTGGGGAGGAATTTTTTAGAGTGAAAATAAGAAAAGAGATGTATTACTTTATAGAATGCTTGTATTAACCTTTAGGATTTTCCTTGTTTCCTGTATTTTTTCTTTCTTTTTTAGCATATCTTTCTATGTTACCTCGTATACACTTTTTCAAATTTCATGTTATAAAAATGCATGACTTAGGGCACCTGGGTGGCTCAGTTGGTTAAGCGACTGCCTTCAGCTCAGGTCATGGTCCCGGAGTCCTGGGATCGAGTCCCACATCGGGCTCCAAGCTCAGCGGGGAGCCTGCTTCTCCCTCTGACCCTCTCTCCTCTCATGCTGTTTCTCTCTCTCAAATAAATAAATAAATAAAATCTTTAAAAAAAAAATGCATGACTTATACACACACCCACACACATGCAGTATCCACACACTGCACTCATAACTTGAAATGTCTTTTTAGCCCTTTTGACACAGATTATTTTATCTGTTTCTGTTGCTGCTATTTGTTTCTGGGAATTCAGGAACCATTCTTCTGGAAATTCAGGAACTATTTTTGTTTACTTTTGTATTCGCACCTCCACAGTATTAAGAACATCTCTCCAGTCACAGAGAAATTGCACCAGAGAGTTGTTAAAAAAAAACAAAAAACAAACATACCAAACCTCAAGATAGACTTTACTTCATATTTGAAGTCTGAAAGAATGTCTAGTCTGAATAATTAAAGTAAAATTTGAAGTCTTTCTCTTCCCAAGTTACCTACATGTTCTAACACATCTCTGCGGAATACCCATAGACTCATCAGTAGCAATTTATAGGGGACCTACTTCCCTGTTCAAAGCTAAGTCAATATTAACAAAAACACATTATATTTTTTAATCAAAATATAATTTGATAATGGTTCAAAGTTTGATTTTCTTCATTTTTTTCAGATTTGTTTCAAATATTCCCAGTTACTCTCTCTTCACTTTTAGGTACTCAATAAAAATTGTGCTTGGGCCATGCAAGTGTTAATTCACGTTTTGCCAGAGTTTATAATTGTCTCCCATATTTTTGTCTACCTTGAAATTTTGCTCTTCTCCCTAGGAAGAAGGAAATAGAGGCAAGGGATGTATGATGGACGAACATTGCTCTACAGAGATTTAAAGAAATATTTTTGCCCCATTATTCAAAAGGAATTAGGACCTGTGAGAATTTAAAAAGAAGAGAAACTTACTCTATACTCATTTTTCTGTATATGAATCTTGGTCTATGGAAGTTGAAGTACAGTGAAGGTCAGATTAGAAGAAACATGACTGAGACTAGGAATTACTATTTTATTATAGTTTATTTTAAAATTATGCGAAGTTTTACTTTAAAAGAATATATACCAAGTATGTCAGAATGTTAGTGTCAACTTGAGTACACCTAAATTAACTATTGGTTGGTTTAAAAAGTTCAAATACCCTTTGTTGTTTTAATACTATATACT
This sequence comes from Neomonachus schauinslandi, assembly GCF_002201575.2. Classification (NCBI taxonomy): domain Eukaryota; kingdom Metazoa; phylum Chordata; class Mammalia; order Carnivora; family Phocidae; genus Neomonachus; species Neomonachus schauinslandi. The sequence goes on along the minus strand of NC_058405.1, from coordinate 20,674,504 downwards.
ATACATCATCTGAGTATTTTATGACAGCATCCAATTATTTTTAGTACTTATTGCAAATATGGTTATACTAAACAATGTTCAAAGGATGAAAAAGGACATGAAAATGGGCATTTTATTCATGCTTTAATAATACCTAATTTATATACATGAGCACAAGTCAATTTAATAAAAACTAGCCAACATTTGTTCTGATAACATGAAGAATATTTTTCTATATTGGCTTTTCAGTTCGTTCAAGAGTTGAGATTATGAAGTCATAACCTCCTGATAAATGGTAAATTTTTATATTAAATTCTATATTTTGAAAAGAACCAAAAACCAGAAAGGCAAACAATGTCTTTTTTTTTTTTTACCATTTCTACCCTCTAATAATATATTCATCTAAAGTAAGTCTTTTATCACTGTTTAGAAAAATCATTTATCTTCTACCATATACTTTTATTACATTTAATAGTAGCATAATTTCAGCTGTAATTCACTACATATGCATTGTCAGTCCAATACTTATTTTCCCCTGGAAACTTAACTTTGAACCTGAAAAGTATAAATTGCCAAAAAGTAGACATAATAATAAAGTACAAAATTGAAATTACTTTCTTGAAAACTATGCAACTTCTATTAAGTTATTTTGATTTATGCAATGGATAGTAGGATTTCATGCACAATAATGGAACTCATACTTCAATATGTCATCTTTTTTCATAATCTCCAAAACTAGATGCGTTTTTCTTTCATAGATATATATTAAGAGGATTCCAAAAAAGTTGAAAAGTAATTAAGTCATTTTACTCATAGCCTTAAATATTACTGAATAAAGATGGATATAATAAGGCAAAATACATTTTTATTATATGCTTTATGGATAGAAATATCATATACAAATTAAATTCTGACACTTCCAAGCGTTGAAAATGGACAACAGGGCCATGAAATACAATAGTGCCTTTGTAAATGGATGTAATTCCTAGCAATTCAGAAGTAATCAGTAAAATAGAAGTTGTATATATCTTGTGACACCAAAATCCCACTTGGGACATAAACTAGAGAAAGTTATCCCACACATGCTATAGAGGCATGTTCAAGAATGTTCACTGTAGCATCATTTGTAATAGAATCTGCTATGGCCTGAATATTTGAGAAATAACAACTTTCTTAGACATAACCAAAACTACAAGAATAATTGCCAACATATCTACTCTATAAAAAAAATAAAAGAAATTCCTTCTGGCGGAAATGCCCTATCACAGTTTGAACATATAAAATGACATGAATAGTACTGGAAATGAAAAGATGACAGTACAATAAAATATCTTTTGTCGCTTGTAACAAAAATACTAGACAAAATGAAACACTGTATTATGTTTATGTCATATTTAAAAGAGTATTACAATAATAGCACAAAGGATAGGAAGAAAGAATTGGGAATATAAAGTTGTAACATCCTTACACTACATGTGAAGTAGTATAGTATTAGGTGAAGGTAGATTGATAAATTAAAATATTTATTGTAAACCCTAAGGCACCATTAAAAGAATTAGCAACAACAAAAACAAGATGTATATATAGTAAGTTAATAAAGGAAACAAGGTGGAATCCCAAGAAAATGGTCAGTTAATGCAAGAGAAGGCAGAAAAGAGGGGGAAAAAGAGAAAATGAACACATAGAAAAGAGATGGAAAGATAATAGATTTTAATTAAATCATACCAAAAGTCATATTGAATATGAATGGTCTAGAGATACCTGTTACAGGATAGATATTGTCATACTTGGTAAAAGGAGATAATCATAGGTTAAGTTAGAATTTAGCTTCTGAATTATAAAATAAAAATATATGCAGTTTCAGTGCATATGATTACTCAAATAAAACAAAGTAATATATATATTTAAATCTAATTTTTTGCAAGCTTCAATTTAGATTATAGAAAATTGAATTGTTTTGGTATTAACATATGTTTTCACTTAATATTACTTTTCCTGTGTTGAAAAAAATTAACATGCAAAATAAAATATATTCTTTAACAAGATACTTAACCCTTTCTATGTTTTAAAACTTTAAAACTTCAAATAATAATTATACATAAATAGATAAGCTATATATACATATATATGTGTTAGGACAAATTCTTTTTCTCTATCTATCTATCTATCTATCTATCTATCTATCTATCTATATCTATATCTGTCTATTAGCATGTCTGTATTCACACAGGAAATATAAGGTATTCCGCTAAACACAGACAATCTAGAAAAATAAGCAGATAACTAAATGTGCTATCTGGGAAAAGCCAGGTGAATTCAGTAAAGGAATTTGTGGCTTAAATGTAATTTATGCATTTTTTATATAACTATTTTACAGAATTCAAACCATTCTCTAACAACAACAACAACAACAACAACAAAGAACAATGGTATATATGGACAAAACTTAAATGTATAGGGGGAAAGTGCTTAATTCTATAGAAGTAAAAATATGTAAAAAGTAGGGGCATTGCTCTAATACAGAGCCTGGAGAACGTAGGGGTTGCTGGTTTTATATTCTCAAATAAAGGCCCCTGTAGCCTCTCCTCAAAATGCCCAGGGCTCAATATAAGCATATGTGTACACTTGAGTGTTTCATTCATTGTGAGTTCAAATTATTATACTCTCTAAATTGCAATTCTGTCACTCCCTTCAGAAATATCCTGTTCAGAAGTGTTCCCTCACATTAATGGGCTTTACGGGTTCATTGAGAGAGCACTGTATGGGCGCTTCCTTAGAACCAACCCATACTGTTTAGTAGTCCATTAAATCCTAAAATTATATAAGAACTATTTTTTTTAAGATTTTATTTATTTATTAGAGAGCGAGCGAGAGAGAAACAGCATGAGAGAGGAGAGGGTCAGAGGGAGAAGCAGGCTCCCTGCTGAGCCGGGAGCCCGATGCGGGACTCGATCCCAGGACCCTGGGATCATGACCTGAGCCGAAGGCAGTCGCTTAACCAACTGAGCCACCGAGGCGCCCTATAAGAACTATTTTCACACAAAAATGCTGACTGTTTTCTAAAGTTAGAACTTCAACAATATTTGTGGGAAAGTCTATTGGAAACTAGAGAAGTTGTCCCTATGCCAAAATCCCACTGGTTGGTTCCTGTCATTTATATTGTTTCACTGTAGGAGAAAAGTTGGATTTACTAGTTGGCCATCAAATAAAAACAGTATTAAAACTAAAAATAGTTCTCTGATGAAAACTCATCAAATATTTATAAATTCTCTAAGAAGAAAAGTATTTAAAACCCTATCTAACAGAAAAAATAATTGAAGCAAAGTACACAATAAAAATAGGACATTTTCTATTAGTGGATATTATACATTATGGTTTTATAAGTGTCAAAGCTTTTCTCTCCATTCTTATCTTCCTTTCATAAAGGATATGATGTTAAAAATTTTTATTTTATTGAGTCTTGATGGATATATTCTCCATATTGCATATATTCTCCATTTTCTAAATTTATACTAGCTATGATTGTGTTACCAGCCAGCCATCCAACAAAGGATTACAGGCTGACCCATGACAGAAGAAGGAAAACAAACTGTCTTTATGGAGATTAACCACAGTACAAAATTTGTGGCATTCTAAGATTCAAACAGAGATGTGGAAAGGAAGAGGAACATAGCAGGCCCAGAAGACAGTTTGCTTGTCTTAGAAACTTCAGAATTTTAAGGCTACTAATTTGGGAATGATTTTCAAAAAGTTATATCTATTTCTCCTTTTTGTCTTTGTGATAATGAATAGTATAATGCCTTGCTTGACCTATTACAGTTGATACCAAAATGCCTTTTATAGTTACTTTCTTGTTCCTCACATTTTATTTATTTATTTATTTATTTATTTATTTATTTATTTATTTATTT